>NC_140339.1:616200-618700 GCF_963514085.1 Chelon labrosus | reverse complement strand
TCAGGGTGTGTGTGTGTCAGGGGGTGTGTGTGTGTCAGGGTGTGTGTGTGTCAGGGTGTGTGTGTCAGGAGGTGTGTGTGTGTCAGGGTGTGTGTCAGGGTGTGTGTGTCAGGGTGTGTGTGTCAGGGGGTGTGTGTGTCAGGGTGTGTGTGTCAGGAGGTGTGTGTGTGTCAGGGTGTGTGTCAAGGTGTGTGTGTCAGGGTGTGTGTGTGTCAGGGTGTGTGTGTGTGTCAGGGGGTGTGTGTGTCAGGGTGTGTGTGTGTCAGGGTGTGTGTGTTAGGGGGTGTGTGTGTCAGGGGGTGTGTCAGGGTGTGTGTGTCAGGGGGTGTGTGTGTCAGGGGGTGTGTCAGGGTGTGTGTGTCAGGGTGTGTGTCAGGGTGTGTGTGTGTGTCAGGGTGTGTGTGTGTTAGGGGGTGTGTGTCAGGGGGTGTGTGTCAGGGTGTGTGTGTGTGTGTCAGGGGGTGTGTGTCAGCGTGGGACGTACATGTCTCAGGAAGCAGTGGGACACCCTCAGCGGGTGCTTCCAACAGGCCTCCAGCTCTCTGAGGAAGAACTGACTGTGGAAGTCCAGGAGTTTCTCCAGGTTCCCAAAGACGACGGAACGTTTGCCCCTCAGGTCCTGAGGAACGTCGGCCCGGTCCATCTCTGGGAAGTAGTGATGGAGAACGTAGCGCAGGGAGCGGACGTACTCCTGCTCCGTGGTGACCATCTCCTCCACGATGTGCCTCAGCTTACTGCACACATGAACACACACACATATACACACATGTACATGAACACATGAACACACACACACATATACACACATGTACATGAACACATGAACACACACACATATACACACATGTACATGAACACATGAACACACACACACATATACACACATGTACATGAACACATGAACACACACACATATACACACATGTACATGAACACATGAACACACACACATATACACACATGTACATGAACACATGAACACACACACATATACACACATGTACATGAACACATGAACACACACACATATACACACATGTACATGAACACATGAACACACACACATATACACACATGTACATGAACACATGAACACACACACACATATACACACATGTACATGAACACATGAACACACACACATATACACACATGTACATGAACACATGAACACACACACACACATATACACACATGTACATGAACACATGAACACACACACATATACACACATGTACATGAACACACACACATATACACACATGTACATGAACACATGAACACACACACACATATACACACATGTACATGAACACATGAACACACACACATATACACACATGTACATGAACACACACACATATACACACATGTACATGAACACATGAACACACACACATATACACACATGTACATGAACACATGAACACACACACATATACACACATGTACATGAACACATGAACACACACACATATACACACATGTACATGAACACATGAACACACACACACATATACACACATGTACATGAACACATGAACACACACACATATACACACATGTACATGAACACACACACATATACACACATGTACATGAACACATGAACACACACACACATATACACACATGTACATGAACACATGAACACACACACACATATACACACATGTACATGAACACACACACATATACACACATGTACATGAACACATGAACACACACAACACACATATACACACATGTACATGAACACATGAACACACACACATATACACACATGTACATGAACACATGAACACACACACATATACACACATGTACATGAACACATGAACACACACACATATACACACATGTACATGAACACATGAACACACACACACATATACACACATGTACATGAACACATGAACACACACACACATATACACACATGTACATGAACACACACACATATACACACATGTACATGAACACATGAACACACACACACATATACACACATGTACATGAACACATGAACACACACACACATATACACACATGTACATGAACACACACACATATACACACATGTACATGAACACATGAACACACACACACACATATACACACATGTACATGAACACATGAACACAGGCACACACATATACACACATGTACATGAACACATGAACACACACACACACATATACACACAGTACATACATGAACACATGAACACACACACATATACACACATGTACATGAACACATGAACACCACACACACATACACACATGTACATGACACATGAACACACACACATATACACACATGTACATGAACACATGAACACATGTGAGTCCCAGACCCAGAGACGTCTCACCTTCCTCTGGGCCGGTGGTCTGCTGCGGGGGTCCTGGGGGTCCCGGGGTCCCGGGCTGTGCTGTCCCTGTCCCGTCCAGCCGTGGAGAGGCGTCCTGGGGAAGAGGGTGTGGTCGGCCGCCTCGGT
>NC_140339.1:585000-616000 GCF_963514085.1 Chelon labrosus | reverse complement strand
CATCAGACCTCAGTCAGCCACAGAGGGGACCATCAGACCTCAGACACAGAGGGGACCATCAGACCTCAGCCACAGAGGGGACCATCAGACCTCAGACACAGAGGGGACCATCAGACCTCAGTCAGCCACAGAGGGGACCATCAGACCTCAGTCAGCCACAGAGGGGACCATCAGACCTCAGTCAGCCACAGAGGGGACCATCAGACCTCAGACACAGAGGGGACCATCAGACCTCAGACACAGAGGGGACCATCAGACCTCAGTCAGACACAGAGGGGACCATCAGACCTCGGACAGACACAGAGGGGACCATCAGACCTCAGTCACAGAGGGGACCATCAGACCTCAGACAGACACAGAGGGGACCATCAGACCTCAGACAGAGAGGGGACCATCAGACCTCAGACACAGAGGGGACCATCAGACCTCAGACACAGAGGGGACCATCAGACCTCAGACACAGAGGGGACCATCAGACCTCAGTCACAGAGGGGACCATCAGACCTCAGACAGACACAGAGGGGACCATCAGACCTCAGACACAGAGGGGACCATCAGACCTCAGACACAGAGGGGACCATCAGACCTCAGACACAGAGGGGACCATCAGACCTCAGTCAGACACAGAGGGGACCATCAGACCTCAGTCAGACACAGAGGGGACCATCAGACCTCAGTCACAGAGGGGACCATCAGACCTCAGACACAGAGGGGACCATCAGACCTCAGACACAGAGGGGACCATCAGACCTCAGACACAGAGGGGACCATCAGACCTCAGACACAGAGGGGACCATCAGACCTCAGACACAGAGGGGACCATCAGACCTCAGTCAGACACAGAGGGGACCATCAGACCTCAGTCACAGAGGGGACCATCAGACCTCAGACACAGAGGGGACCATCAGACCTCAGACACAGAGGGGACCATCAGACCTCAGACACAGAGGGGACCATCAGACCTCAGACACAGAGGGGACCATCAGACCTCAGTCAGACACAGAGGGGACCATCAGACCTCAGTCAGACACAGAGGGGACCATCAGACCTCAGTCAGACACAGAGGGGACCATCAGACCTCAGTCACAGAGGGGACCATCAGACCTCAGACACAGAGGGGACCATCAGACCTCAGACACAGAGGGGACCATCAGACCTCAGACACAGAGGGGACCATCAGACCTCAGTCACAGAGGGGACCATCAGACCTCAGACACAGAGGGGACCATCAGACCTCAGACACAGAGGGGACCATCAGACCTCAGACACAGAGGGGACCATCAGACCTCAGACACAGAGGGGACCATCAGACCTCAGTCAGACACAGAGGGGACCATCAGACCTCAGACACAGAGGGGACCATCAGACCTCAGACACAGAGGGGACCATCAGACCTCAGTCAGACACAGAGGGGACCATCAGACCTCAGTCAGACACAGAGGGGACCATCAGACCTCAGACAGACACAGAGGGGACCATCAGACCTCAGTCAGACACAGAGGGGACCATCAGACCTCAGACACAGAGGGGACCATCAGACCTCAGACACAGAGGGGACCATCAGACCTCAGACACAGAGGGGACCATCAGACCTCAGTCACAGAGGGGACCATCAGACCTCAGACACAGAGGGGACCATCAGACCTCAGACACAGAGGGGACCATCAGACCTCAGACACAGAGGGGACCATCAGACCTCAGTCAGACACAGAGGGGACCATCAGACCTCAGACACAGAGGGGACCATCAGACCTCAGACACAGAGGGGACCATCAGACCTCAGACACAGAGGGGACCATCAGACCTCAGACACAGAGGGGACCATCAGACCTCAGACACAGAGGGGACCATCAGACCTCAGTCAGACACAGAGGGGACCATCAGACCTCAGTCAGCCACAGAGGGGACCATCAGACCTCAGTCACAGAGGGGACCATCAGACCTCAGACACAGAGGGGACCATCAGACCTCAGTCAGCCACAGAGGGGACCATCAGACCTCAGTCACAGAGGGGACCATCAGACCTCAGACACAGAGGGGACCATCAGACCTCAGTCAGACACAGAGGGGACCATCAGACCTCAGACACAGAGGGGACCATCAGACCTCAGGAGTGTGTCCACAGGGAGGTCTCAGGTTATTCAGTCCACTGCTCTACATCCTCTTCACCATGACTTCAGACACCAACATCATAAAGATCTCTGAGAAGAGAGGACACCTCCTAGTACACATCAGTGAGACAGACGTGGAGAGGATGGAAACCTTTAAGTTCCTCCATCAGAGAGGTTCTCACCTGGTCTCACACCTCTCAGCAGCTCCTGAAGACGTCCCATCAAAGACTGGACTCCCTGAGAAGGCCGAGGACATTTGGTCTGTCCACCACAGTCCTCAGCAGCTCCTGCAGTAGGACAGGTCAGAGCATCATCACCTCCTCCATCTCAGTGAGGTCTGGAAACTGTTCAGGACACCAAGGATCTCTAACAGGTGATTAAAACTCAACAGTTCAGTCGTGGAGGAGCCTCCATCACTGTGACGTCCACGGGACCATGGTTACCAGGAGACAGGACACCCCCACAACACACTCCTCCTCTCAGGGAGTGAAATCAAGGACAAGGAGACTCAGGACAGTTTCAGCCTTCAGTCCATCAGACTCCTCAACAGTTCTCCATCACTCTCACTGACTGGATCTGACTGAAGCACTTTATCAACTCAAGCTTTAATTAACAGATTTCTCTTGCAACTAGTTTTTTATATCTTGTTCTCTTTATGTTTTATTCTTCTTTTATTTATTTGCTGTCGTTAGTCAAGGACAGCTACACACGTGGAACACGGAGAACAAGAACTAATACAGGACGGATTTCCTCTCAAAGAAAATAGTTTACATAGAATCAGAATGTCTACTGTTGAATATAAAATAAATCAGCATCACACAGCATCACACCATCCCTGTCCACTTTATTAGGTACACTAATGATTCACCTGGATGATCATTGTGGAGGATGCAGTTTGCGGTGCTGTTAAACTGGACTGAATTAAACATTAAAGTGTTTCTGTTATTTAGGCTAGCCCACTGACTGCTGTCAAAACATTAGGGACACGTTTCAGTCCATTAGAACTGAATACCAGAACCTTGATAAAGACTGGACTGGGTTCATTAGTGTACCTAATGAAGTGGCCGCTCACTAAGGTAGTAACTGTTTCATAAACCTGCACTAACATCCAGCTACAGAGTCAGGTGCTGCCACCTGCTGGAGCAGAGGAGGAACTGCAGGTGGAGGAGTTACTGCAGAGATAACTCAATAAATAAAACATGTGATAATAAAGTTTACCAACAAAACAACTATTAATAACTAACAGTCAGCTGAGCAGCTGAAGGACTGACCAATAACCAGTGAAACAGAACAGACTCAGCCAGTTAACTGGACTAGTCTAAAGCTAAAGACCTCTCCATGAGGCTAAGCTGCTGTTTAAATCTAAATAAACTGTCTACAACGGTAAACAGCTAAAAAAATAACATTAAGAATTTCATTAAGAAGATAAATCAACAAATTAAGTTTCTGAAACATGTATTTAACAACATTTCTCTGTTTTATATCTGAGACTCTTTTTAGCTTTAGCTTTAGTTAAGCTATGACACTGCAGCTAGCATTAGCTGCCGTTAGCTAGCTAAACCGCCAAAAACCGTTATGTTCCGTTAAGGCTAATCTGGTCAACAATTTAGCCTATTTTAAGCTAACCTGCAGGCTAACCAGATAGCTGAAACTATATGCTAACATTTTAGCTTCCCTGTGGTCAGCTAATGCTAACGTGCTATCTAAGCTTGCCGCTAGCATGCTGCCCAGGTAGCTCAGAGCCGACATTACCCGCCCTCTCCTCATGCTAACTGCTAAGCTAAGAGGTGCCGCTAATGCTGGATAATCCTGCCGCGCCAGAGGAGCTCCGGCCGGCGGCGGTTTGTCTTCACTCACCTCCAGCCGCAGTCTGGAGACTTTTATCCGCTTTAGACTCGTTTCTGTCGGACTTTGTCTCCAGGTCGATTTTCACTCGTTCACTGTTTTTACTGCTTTTATTGTGTTAATGAACGGGGACGGTCACTCAACAGCGCCCCCTGCGACACAGCTAGGAATAACAGCGGTGACAGGACAGAGCTCCTCCTCTATTAATGAGCTCCTCCTCTATTAATGAGCTCCTCCTTTATTAATGAACTCCTCCTTCATTAATGAACTCCTCCTCTATTAATAAACTCCTCCTTTATTAATGAACTCCTCCTTTATTAATGAGCTCCTCCTCTATTAATGAGCTCCTCCTTCATTAATGATCTCCTCCTCTATTAATAAACTCCTCCTTTATTAATGAACTCCTCCTTCATTAATGAACTCCTCCTTTATTAATGAACTCCTCCTCTATTAATAAACTCCTCCTTTATTAATGATCTCCTCCTCTATTAATAAACTCCTCCTTTATTAATGAGCTCCTCCTTTATTAATGAGCTCCTCCTTCATTAATGAACTCCTCCTTTATTAATGAGCTCCTCCTTCATTAATGAACTCCTCCTCTATTAATGAGCTCCTCCTCCTTCATTAATGAGCTCCTCCTTCATTAATAAACTCCTCCTTTATTAATGAGCTCCTCCTCTATTAATGAGCTCCTCCTTTATTAATGAACTCCTCCTTTATTAATGAGCTCCTCCTTTATTAATGAGCTCCTCCTTCATTAATGAACTCCTCCTTTATTAATGAGCTCCTCCTTCATTAATGAACTCCTCCTCTATTAATGAGCTCCTCCTCCTTCATTAATGAGCTCCTCCTCTATTAATGAACTCCTCCTTCATTAATGAGCTCCTCCTCTATTAATGAGCTCCTCCTCTATTAATGAACTCCTCCTTTATTAATGAGCTCCTCCTCTATTAATGAACTCCTCCTTCATTAATGAGCTCCTCCTCCTTTATTAATGAACTCCTCCTTTATTAATGAGCTCCTCCTCTATTAATGAGCTCCTCCTCTATTAATGAGCTCCTCCTCTATTAATGAACTCCTCCTTTATTAATGAGCTCCTCCTCTATTAATGAACTCCTCCTTCATTAATGAGCTCCTCCTCTATTAATGAGCTCCTCCTTCATTAATGAGCTCCTCCTCCTTCATTAATGAGCTCCTCCTCTATTAATGAACTCCTCCTTCATTAATGAGCTCCTCCTCTATTAATGAACTCCTCCTTTATTAATGAACTCCTCCTCTATTAATGAGCTCCTCCTTTATTAATGAGCTCCTCCTCTATTAATGAACTCCTCCTTCATTAATGAGCTCCTCCTCTATTAATGAGCTCCTCCTTCATTAATGAGCTCCTCCTCCTTCATTAATGAGCTCCTCCTCTATTAATGAACTCCTCCTTCATTAATGAGCTCCTCCTCTATTAATGAACTCCTCCTCTATTAATGAACTCCTCCTTTATTAATGAGCTCCTCCTCTATTAATGAGCTCCTCCTCTATTAATGAGCTCCTCCTTCATTAATGAGCTCCTCCTCCTTCATTAATGAGCTCCTCCTCTATTAATGAACTCCTCCTTTATTAATGAGCTCCTCCTCTATTAATGAGCTCCTCCTCTATTAATGAGCTCCTCCTTCATTAATGAGCTCCTCCTCCTTCATTAATGAGCTCCTCCTCTATTAATGAACTCCTCCTTTATTAATGAGCTCCTCCTTTATTAATGAGCTCCTCCTTCATTAATGAGCTCCTCCTCTATTAATGGGCTCCTCCTTTATTAATGAGCTCCTCCTTTATTAATGAGCTCCTCCTTTATTAATTAACTCCTCCTTTATTAATGAACTCCTCCTTCATTAATGAACTCCTCCTCTATTAATAAACTCCTCCTCTATTAATGAACTCCTCCTCTATTAATGAGCTCCTCCTCTATTAATGATCTCCTCCTCTATTAATGAGCTCCTCCTTTATTAATGAACTCCTCCTTCATTAATGAGCTCCTCCTCTATTAATAAACTCCTCCTTTATTAATGAACTCCTCCTCTATTAATGAGCTCCTCCTTCATTAATCAGAGATAATATCAATTAATTAACACTGGCCTCGTTCACACCTTTAACATCAGCATGTGGTCTCACCTGGTCTCACTGACCTGGTCTTAATATAAATGTGTCTCTACCTGGTCTCACCTGTCCATCTACCTGGTCTTAATCTAAATGTGTCTCCACATGCGTCCCCAGCCAGCACTTGAGATCTGATCTCAGTGTGTGTGTCTGTAAATCAGCAGCGCCATCATGTGGTCACAGCTGCTGTCTCTAATGGATCTCTACCTACCGCTGGATCAGAACCATCAACAGCTGCTGGTTGCCTTGGAGACATGATCCAGATGTTGGAACCAGATGGAAAGACTCTCACATGTTAAGATCTGATTTATTTCATATTTTATTTTAGTTGATTCTAGTTCAGATCAGTTTCTAGTTTGTTTTGGTTTTTAACAGGCTCTGATGACTAATGAACAGACATGACTGATTCTAACTGACTGGGCTGATGAGTAGGTGGTCTTTAATGTGACCCAGGACTCATTGTGTTGTGATAGTCTCTCAGTGACGGCTGCAGCAGGTTCATCAGGGTCAGATTCAGTAAAGAGACGAAGTTGAGTTCATTCACAAAAACACTCCTCACATTTATTGACTCCTGGTTCTCAGAGCAGAAACCAACAAACAGCATCAACACGGAGGTTAGAGAGCTGCTCTGGATCAGCTCTGGATCAGCTCTGGATCAGCTCTGGTTCAGCTCTGGATCAGCTCTGGATCAGCTCTGGATCAGCTCTGGATCAGCTCTGGTTCAGCTCTGGATCACCTCTGGATCAGCTCTGGTTCAGCTCTGGTTCAGCTCTGGATCAGCTCTGGATCAGCTCTGGATCAGCTCTGGATCAGCTCTGGATCAGCTCTGGTTCAGCTCTGGATCAGCTCTGGATCAGCTCTGGATCAGCTCTGGATCAGCTCTGGTTCAGCTCTGGTTCAGCTCTGGATCAGCTCTGGTTCAGCTCTGGATCAGCTCTGGTTCAGCTCTGGTTCAGCTCTGGTTCAGCTCTGGATCAGCTCTGGTTCAGCTCTGGATCAGCTCTGGTTCAGCTCTGGTTCAGCTCTGGATCAGCTCTGGGTCAGCTCTGGATCAGCTCTGGATCAGCTCTGGTTCAGCTCTGGATCAGCTCTGGTTCAGCTCTGGTTCAGCTCTGGATCAGCTCTGGTTCAGCTCTGGATCAGCTCTGGTTCAGCTCTGGTTCAGCTCTGGATCAGCTCTGGATCAGCTCTGGTTCAGCTCTGGATCAGCTCTGGATCAGCTCTGGTTCAGCTCTGGATCAGCTCTGGTTCAGCTCTGGATCAAGTATGTTTACAGCATGAAGCTTTTCTAAAAGCAGCAACAGGTTTCATCATCATCACAGGACGGATCACAAGCTGCAGCACCATGTACACCTCCTCCTCTCCTCCTGTCCTCCTCTCCTCCTGTCCTCCTCTCCTCCACTCCTCCTGTCCTCCTCTTTAACTTTAAGGTTCAATGAGGTTAGGACCATAATCGTCCTGACCTCAGAGAGTGAGACAGACTGAAGCTGAAGCTGTGATCAGACCGAGGCGAAGGACGCTAAGGCAACAAACAAGAGAAGAAGAAAGAGACTGGCTGCTGGTGAATAGTGGACAGAGACAGAGACAGAGACAGAGACAGGGACAGAGGGACTGACTGAGGCAGTTACAGATGAACCAGTCGTCCTCTCACCCTTTGGTCATAAAATAAACGAGTGTGCAGACTTTATAGTTGCAGCAGAGAAGCAGAAGAAGAAGCTGTGACGTCCCATCAGGTCACATTGAGTCCTGTGTGCAGCAGCGGCGCCCCCTGCAGCTCTGAGGGGTATTTACATCTCTAACTGTAATCTATCAACAGCTGACACGAGATGGTTTAAAGTGTTTTATAGTGAATAAAAGTGATTTAAAGAAAGTTTTCTTAATTTAAACATAAAAATGAAAAGGAGGAATGTGAACAGCGTCTGCACAGAGGAGTCAGTTCTGAGTTTAATATTAGTTTTATATTAAGAATGAACCAGTCATGGTGTCGTCATGGTGTCGTCATGGTGTCGTCATGGTGTCGTGTTGGACCGATTGCAGGGCGTCCTAGAGACGACGTCCAGCAGAGCAGCTTGATTCTGTCCATGAACACGTTGATGAGACTGAGACTATTAATTAAACGTCAGGATAAATCAGGACCTGTACAGCTCTGAGTCTGAACACGACCAACAAACAGACGGAACATGTGACCCATCATCACGTGACCTCTCACGTGACCTTGTCAGCCGGTGACCTCTGACCTCTGCAGTCTGACCCCGGGACTCATCAGAGCCAGGATGGATGACGGAGCTGCTCTCCTATTGGACGGCCAGACAGGAAGCAGATCACCTGACGTGGGTGGGGCTGATGGGGGCAGTCCTGACTGACCTGGGGGGGGGGGGGGGGGGCCGTCACAGCTGGGTGGGGCCTCGGCTGCGCGGCTCACTGCTGCCAGGAGGAGGCGCCGTCACCAGGCTCCTCAGGTACACACAGGGGTTCCTCCTCCTCCCGGAGCCAGGGGCGGAGCCAGGGGGCGGCGGGGGCGGCGGCAGGGAAGGGGGGGGCCTCAGAGAGGACATGAGCGGCTGCATCTCCTGCAAAGCTCCTCCTTCCTCCTCCTCCTCTTCCTCCTCTTTCTTCTTCTCTGGGAAGCAGAAGGAGCCCTGGGACACCTGAGCTCCGATGGAGGAGGTGCTGCCCACAGCGCTGCCAGGTGGGGTGTAGGAGACCGGGCGGGAGCCTCCCAGCCTGGAGAGGGCACTGACCCGGGGGTGGACGGGCTCAGCGGGGGCAGGGGGAGACGAGATACTCTCCAGGGAGGAGATGCTCTGGTTCCAGGCCTGCTGAAGGTCCACAGGGATGATCTTGGTGGCCTCCACAGACACACAGGGCGGAGGGGAGCCCACGCCTCCCTTCCACGGCAAGTGGCTGTCTCCCCCGGGGGGCGAGAGGGGGACGTCCGAGGAGCCCCCGTCCAGGGCAGCTGGGACTGTAGGAGGAGACAGGAGGACAGTTAGTGACATTGAGACCAGAGCGGGACGTCCCTCTGAGCCTCAGCGTTCCCGTCTCACCTGATTTCGGTCGTTGTTTCGGAGTCTCGGCCTTTCGAGCCACGAACGTGATCCCGACGTCGTCCTCCTTCTCCGGGTCTGAATGTTCGGCTTTGTCCTCTTCTGACTCCACGGGGACCACCACGGGATCTGGACACAGCATCAGGCGTTATGCTAAGCTACGCTAACAGTCTGTATGACCAATCAGACTGCTCCTGGGTCGTCCTTTAACTCTATCTAGTCAGATTCAAGCTCGCTGCATTAACAGACGTCTGGACCAATGACCCGTCGGCTCATTTAAAGGTACCGTCATTAAAGTTGTGTAACCTTTGTCCTGCCAGCTGACGTTCCGTCTGGGTTTGTCGCTGCCGTCCTCTCTGCTGTCGGATCCTCGCCGCTGTCGGGAGCAGGACACAAAACGTCTTCAGTGACTTTATCTGTCGCAGCTGCAGCAGATAAACGAGTTCCACCTCAAACTAAACTTCTTTTAGTCTCATTTCTGAAGCACATAAATAAAAACACATGATGAACTCTTTCTTCCAGCAGCAGACCTTGTTTCTCTTTTAGCTGAGCTTCAGGATCACATCTGACGTGTTTGCAGGTTTTAATTTAAACTCTGCTGACGCTGCAGATCCTGATGTGGAGCTGAAACACCTGCTCTCTGTCTGAGCTGTGGAGTCTCCTCCATCACCAGCAGGAGGTGCCAGAGAGGAGGAGGTCAGCCTGGACTGAACCCTGGACTGAACCCTGGACTGAACCCTGGACCAACCTGGTCCGGTCTAGATGTCCTCTCACCTTCTTCAGGCTGCGGTCCTTCTTGTGTCGCTTGTGTCGGGTGGATTTGAACGTCTCCATGCGGCTCTTCATGTTCCTCTGAAACACCTCCCGGTCCTGACGCTCCTTCTCCCCCAGAGGCATGAAGTGACGGCTGTAGTGGGACTGATACTGGAGACAGAGACAGAGACAGAGACAGAGAGACAGAGAGACAGAGAGACAGAGACAGAGACGGAGAGAGAGACAGAGACAGAGACAGAGAGACAGAGAGACAGAGAGACAGAGACAGAGAGAGACAGAGAGACAGAGAGACAGAGAGACAGCTGGAAGTCACTGGATCAGGGACACCATCCACAATAAAAATAAATTAAACATCATTTTCTACATTTTTTCTTAAAAATGATTCAAAACGTCAACAAAGTCCTGAAAGTGGACAAAGACCCCGATGAACACATGAAACTAAAGTGAGACAATATTACATATCAGACATATCAGGTGCTCCTCCAGGATCCAATCAGGGTCCATGTGTTCAGACGTGTTTCCATCAGTGTGATGAGACTCAGGTTAGTTCCTGGTTCAGTTGTTGTGTCTCTGTGTAATTAGCTCCATGTGAACTCACTGATATGTAATATTGACTCACTTTCCTGATGAAATGAACAACATCTACAATGACCTTTGACCTCGTACAGCATCCTGACAGTCTCCACGCTGAGTGTCTGGACGTTAATGAGCCGTTAGAGGTGAGTGTCAGGTCATGTGACCCTCAGGTGGACTAAACCTCATTTACCCGTCTCCTGGGTTTGTACAGGTTTCCTGCGAGGACGTGGTGCGTCTCCATGTCCTCCTCCACTTTGGCCCCGGGGACATTATCGATCACCTGGAGGTCCAGACAGACGCCGCTGCCGTTCTCACGTCTGGAACAACAGACCGTTAGCGTGATGCTAATAGCGAGCTCTGTGTGTGCTGCTAGCTTAGCGTGAATGTGTTTGTTGGCGTTAGCGTGTCTCTAGCTAACGGAACATGTGTCGTGTCTCAGGTGGAGCAGTCATGTGACTCACAGGTAGTTGGTGACGTTGGTGACTTCAGGGAACGAGGCTCTGCTGGCCATCGATGGGAGGGACAGACGGGCCGAGGTCAGGACGTTCCCACCCTGAACACACAATAACACACAATAACACACAATAACACACAATAACACACACTAATACACAATAATACACACTAATACACAATGACACACACTAATACACAATAACACACAATAACACACAATAACACACAATAACACATAATAACACACACTAATACACAATAACACACACTAATACACACTAACACACACTAATACACACTAACACACAATAACACACACTAATACACAATAACACACAATAACACACACTAATACACAATAACACACAATAATACACACTAATACACAATAACACACAATAACACACACTAATACACAATAACACACAATAACACACACTAATACACAATAACACACAATAACACACAATAACACACACTAATACACAATAACACACAATAATACACACTAATACACAATAACACACAATAACACACAATAACACACACTAATACACAATAACACACACTAATACACACTAACACACACTAATACACAACAACACACAATAATACACACTAATACACACTAACACACACTAACTCTGGCTGTAGTGGTCTTGTTGGGAACAGACCATCAGGTGACGAACACTTAAAAGTTTTAACGTTCTTCATAATTTTCTACGTTTCTTCATAAAAACTTGATGAACACATGAAACAGACATATCAGACTAAAATGAGCCAATATTACATATCAGAGCGGTGCACCAGTGTAATGTGACTCGTTGAGTTGCTATCGCTGCAGAAGAAAGATCCATCTGTACCTCTCTGCTGATGTGTAATATTGGCTCATTTTCCTGGACAAACACGCACCCACACACACACACACACACACAGGTATATTACCCCCCCCCCCCGTTTCCCACCTGGTCGATGACGCTGATGGCGTCCCTGATGTTGATCTTCTGGTACGCCTCCCACAGCTCACTCTTCCTGTAGACGGACTTCCTGAGCAGCAGCTTACTCAGGTAGTTCTTATCAAACTGCTCCCACCTGAGGAGACAGACAGACGTTATCCCATCGTTACCGTGGCGTTACCATGGCGTCACCATGGTTTTACAGCGTCTCATACTTGTCTCTCCAGTGGTGATATCCCTGCAGCCCGGCGATGTCCTCCACGGCAGTCAGGATGTGATCGAAGGCCTGGAAACACAGATCAGATGAGACCAGGAGGCTGACATGTTGATCACTACAAAGTAGGAGAAGAAGAAGAAGAAGAAGAAGAAGAAGAAGAAGAAGAAGAAGAAGAAGAAGGAGAAGAAGAAGAAGAAGAAGAAGAAGAAGAAGAAGAAGAAGCAGCAAATAAAAAGCAGAAGAAGAAGGAATGAGCTGACCCTCTCGTGGATCTCCTCGTTGATGGTGGGCTTCCTGTTGGTGGATCGAGGAACTTTGAGCCAGTTGACCAGAGGTTTGATGGTCAGACCCTGGAGGACAGATCACATGGTCAGAAGTATGTGGACGCAGACCTGATGAACCCAGAACGTTATGAGGAAAATGAGCTTTTAACTAAAGTCATGTCCTCTGTGTGCTGAGAGCAGATCAGAGACACTCCTCAGATGTGTAAATACGCTCTGCGCCTCCTCTTTAATGTGGAGGAGCTCCATCATGGCTCTAAGAGCGCTCCACTGATTTACTGCTGGCTTCAGTTTCAGCTGCTCTCTCTGATTTATCCCACACATGGAACAGAACCCGGGGTTACTCGTGTAACCACTAAGTACCTGGAACATGACGGTGAAGAAGACGACCACGATCGTCGTGGCAACAAAGTAATCCTTGGCCTTGACCTGCTCGCCGTCCAGCAGCACCACCAGGGCGAACGCCACCGCCCCCCGCAGGCCACCGTACGACATCACCACCTGGTCAATCTTATCCAGTGGGACCAGCCGGAACCGGTTCAGAACCCAGGTCTGACCAATCACACCTGGAGGACAGGGTCAGAGGAGGAGAGGAGGAAGAGGAGGTGGAGGAGGAGGAGGGGGAGGAGGGGGAGAGAGAAAGAGGATGAGACCAGGAAGAGAAGAAGGAGGAGGAGGAGAAGATGAAGTTACTGACCGATGGCTCTGAAGACGAAGATGAAGATGAGGGTGCAGGACACCAGCCCCGTGTCCCAGGCCCACTTGGACTTGTCCACGGCTGAGATCCCCAGGAAGATGAAGATGATGGTCTCAGCGATGCTGGCCAGAGTCTTCATCGTATACTTCACCGTGGTCCGAGACTTCTGGGAAATGTTGGCCTCCACGTATTTATTTGCCCCGATGCCACAGAACGTCATCCTGTCCCGACGGAGATAGGAGGAAGAGTTAGCATACGGTACCGTCTGAGAGCCGTTAGCGCTAGCAGTCCTGGTCCGAGTACGGACAAGAACTTTAACAAGTACTTAAAGTTAATGAGATGTTAATGAAAATGAAATGCTACTGAATTACATTATTATCATTTAAAAAATTAAAGTGACGGGTAAAAATAGATTATGATGGGATGTTTATGGCCCTGTCAGTCAAAATGACAGACAGCCTAACCTCTGTAACCTCTGTAACCTCTGTAACCTCTGGGTCATATTTATATATCGTGGACTTACGACAGGATGGCGGACAGGGAGAAGAGCTCGGCCGTCAGGTAGGCCAGGTAGACCAGCAGGAAGACGAAGAGCGGCTCAATGATTCGAACCTTCTTGGTGAAACGAGTGATGAAGCCGAGGATGACGGCGAAGACCAGACCTACCAGAGTCCCCCCGATACTGACGATGAGGAAGGACGCTGAGGAGGAGGAGGGGGAGGAGGAGGAGGAGGAGCAGTGAGTGGAAGGTGTCAGCTCTGACCACATTTACGATCTATCTACAGACTCACCGACTCCTTTGAAGTAATCAGCTGTCTGGACGTTCTCTGCTCCGACCTCCACGAAGGAAATGTAGACTTTATATAAAACCTGCAGACACAACAACTTTTAAAGCTCATATTTAACAGTAACCTGTAACGTTTGGTCATTAAATAAAGAAACAGGAGCAGGTCTGACTCTCAACTTTTACTTTGAACGTTTTAAACCTTCTCAGTATTCTTTATGTATGATTTCCCTCTTGGTGAGCGGATCAGCTGTTCTCTGTGATCGTACATGACTCTGAACTCTGTGTGACTCTAAGAGAGTCTCTGTCAAACATGATGATGAAGAATGAGTCTGGGAAAGTGAACTCAGAGCTGCAGAGTTCCCACACTGTTTCAGTTCTTGGTGGATTAGCTGAGGATTAAACAGCTGACGTTAATCAGCTGATTAATCTCAGCTCAGTATGTTTACTGTGAGTAAACGACTGATTTACACATTTAAAGGAACAGTAGTCATCTGTTTCACTGACCACATGTCTGTAGCACTAGCCCCCCAGCTAACAGTAGCTCTTCCTAGCCTCCCAGCTAACAGTAGCTCTTCCTAGCCTCCCAGCTAACAGTAGCTCTTCCTAGTATCCTAGCCAACAGTAGCTAGCTTCGTAGCTTCCTAGCCCCCCAGCTAACAGTAGCTCTTCCCAGCTAGTTACCCTCACAGCTAATAGTAGCTCTTCCTGTTTCCTCTTTTTAATGATGAATCCAGACTACTGCCCTCTGCTGGTATGAAGAGTTATTTGCTTTCAAGTGAAACCTTTTAGACAGCTCTGGTTCCGGTTCTGGTTCTGCATGTGGTTCTGGTTCTGATTGTGGTTCGGTGAAAGTCCACATCAAACTTGATACAGGCTGGAGTCATGAAAGCCTCTCTGTTGTCATAGTAACGCATTAACACACCTGACATGACGACGTGTTTTCCTCCTGTTGTGAGGACAAACATTGAGTCCTGATGCAACGCTGTGATTGGTCGATCGATCAGAGTCATTACACAGACAGAGGTGGAGACCTACTGATCCAGTGACAGACCTACTGACAGACCTACTGACAGACCTACTGATCCAGTGACAGACCTACTGACAGACCTACTGACTGACCTACTGATCCAGTGACAGACCTACTGATCCAGTGACAGACCTACTGACAGACCTACTGACTGACCTACTGATCCAGTGACAGACCTACTGATCCAGTGACAGACCTACTGATCCAGTGACAGACCTACTGACAGACCTACTGATCCAGTGACAGACCTACTGATCCAGTGACAGACCTACTGACAGACCTACTGACTGACCTACTGATCCAGTGACAGACCTACTGACTGACCTACTGATCCAGTGACAGACCTACTGACAGACCTACTGACAGACCTACTGATCCAGTGACAGACCTACTGATCCAGTGACAGTCCTACTAACCAACCTACCAAACATGTAATAAAGTGTGTTGGTGTGTGTTATTGTGTGTGTGAATCAGTGATGTTTGTGTGTGTGTGTGTGTCTCACCACGGTGACGGCGTCGTTCACCAGCGACTCTCCGAACACGATGATGAAGAGCGTGTCGTTGACGTGAACCTCCTCGAACACGGCCAGCACCGCCACGGGGTCCACGGCCGAGATCAAGGCGCCGAACAACAGGAAGTCCATCAGGTCCGCCTGCACGCGCTCGTCTAAACGCACACAGGAGCCACACATTTAGACCCTGAACGCCTCACCACACCAGACATCAGGTCAGTAACAGGAAGTTCCCGCAGGCTGACCTATGACCCCCAGCAGCTTGACGGCGTACAGGCAGAACCCGGTGCAGAAGGCGTTCCACAGCGTTCCCACCACGGCGTACGTCAGGATGGCCCCCAGGTTGTCGAAGAAGAGGCGAGCCGGCATGAAGTAGCCGGCGTCGCCCACGATGGTCGGCAGCAGGAAGAGGAAGAAGAGGGCGGGCTCCAGCTGGTACAGCTGCTTCTTATTGGCTACGAGGACGACTCCGCCCAGAACCAGACCCAACAGGATCAGCATGCAGCTCTCTGGGACCACGGTGGTGAACCGCTGAGAGAAATGGAACACTGCCGGACGACACAACCACACAGAGTACACCTTACATACGGCGTCATCAGCGTCCTCCTGCTCTGATTGGACGGTTCTCTACATTAATGTGAGGAGAGAAACGATTCACCCGAGACCTGAATAGTCAAACGTCTGCTTTAGAGGGTCTGGTATGAGTCATGTGACCTCGTCTCTGATTGGTCGATGTGTTTCAGGTTCAGATTACAGGAGGTCTCACTCCTTTTATTTTATATTACACAAACACATCATCTGTTATTGTTGTCATGATTAATGTGTGTGGCCTTGGACATGTTGTTAGAAATCCATCATTTAAGGTCTGCTGTGAGTCACAGCACACACACACACACACACACACACACACACACACACACACATCAAACACTGAACCAACGCGTCTGTTTCTCCTGCTCCCTCTAATCTGATAACATGGTCCCTGCAGCCTCCATCTTTGCTCCAGTTTACTGTTTAAACGACCGATCATTTACCACAGAAGAAGAACAAAGAGATTCATCCTCCTGAGGCAGAGGGATCACTTCTACATTGTTC
Source organism: Chelon labrosus (assembly GCF_963514085.1). Taxonomy (NCBI): domain Eukaryota; kingdom Metazoa; phylum Chordata; class Actinopteri; order Mugiliformes; family Mugilidae; genus Chelon; species Chelon labrosus. The sequence continues at coordinate 599,477 of NC_140339.1, read as the reverse complement.
TCTAAAGTTTCTTCACGTTGGAGTCGACAGAAAAGAGAGAAGACGTCTGAGCAGATGAGTGTGGATGGATGTGAAGCCTAAAGCTGCAGCTGTCCTGTGATCAGAGACGTCTTTAGTCTGTAAACGATGAAGATAAATGTTCTGATGAAGAGAAGAACGAGAGAACATGAAGGAACCAACGTCTAAAATGAAACGCCTCCCACTCACCAGACGGACAGTGAGGACACACTGAGCCTGAACAGTCGACCACCAGACCAACACCAACGGCTCAAAGGCTTTAACGGAGACGAAGATGAAGACATGAGGATGTGGAGGCTGCAGCCGTCGACACGTTAAACATGTGTCTGCTGTCAGAGATCAGCACTGAGCATGTGCAGACACAGGGTGACTGACCCTGAGACTTCCTGTCTGCAGCTCATTGGTTGAATAATGACCATGAGAGTCAGAAACAGTCTGATGGTCTGAATGGGACTGAGCTGCAGCGCTGGAGCATCAAGAGAACCAGAGAACCCAGAGAACCCAGAGAACCCAGAGAACCTGTTTACACTGTTAGGGTGGAGCTCTCTGGTTCTGGTTCTGGTTCAGGTTCAGGTTCAGGTTCAGGTTCAGGTTCTGGTCCTGGTGTGTGTGTGTGTGTGTGTGTGTGTGTGTGTGTGTGTGTGTGTGTGTAGCTTCATCAAACTCAAAAGATTTAAAAGTAATTTTAATTTAATAAAGTTCCTGATGAGTTCTGGTTATTGTTCCTGTTGTTTAATAACTGATCAATAAATCATCCCGTCTCTAATGATACAGTAGAAGAAGAAAGAGCCAGGTCAGAGGTCAGAGGTCACAGGTCACAGGTGATTCTCCTCTTTTGAATATTTTGTTCTATTTCTGTTATTTGTTCAGTCTTGAGACTGATCAGCTGTTTTTAACGTGACAACAAACATTTTGAGTCAGAGTGATCATCTGTCTTTATAACCATCAGCTTCATTAACTCAGAGGATGAGGCCCCACGGACCCGGGCCCCCTGGACCCCCAGGCCCCCGGGCCCCCAAACCCTCTGGCTCATTCATTACTGTTTAGTTTGTCTCTCTCCTTAAACCAATAAAATAAAATAAACAATTAAAATAAAGAACCGATTTAACGTCTCAGTCACTAGAGTACTGGTAAATCCACTAATGACGGGGGCCACGGGGGCCACGGGGGCCCAGCAGCAGAGTCTACCCTGAGGAGGAGCTCCAGTAATTAGACAGGTCCAGTCTCAACACACACACACAGACTCAGGACTCACGGATCTTGGCCACGCTGGCCACCAGGAGCCAGATGGCGATGATGTACGGGGTCTGGACGTAGCTCCACTCCCACTGGACCACCCGGTACCCGCCGCCGTGATGATGATGCTCCCCGCCCTCCTCCTCCTCCGCTGCGGGGCCGGACGGCTCCTCCGCCGCGGACCGGGCCAAGGCGACTCCGGGCGCGCCGTACTCCTGCTCGGGCTGCCGGAGGAGGAGCAGCGGCGGGGTGGAGGGAGAGGCGGGCACCGGCGAGGAGAAGCCGAGCCCCGGTCCCCGGAGCGGCGGAGAGCCGGTCCCGGACACATCGGCGGCGGCGGCGGCGGCGGTGACGGTGACGGTGAGCAGCAGCAGACCGAGCGGCAGCATGTTGTCCCCGGAGCTCAGCGGGAGGACATCCTGCCTCCTTATATAGAGACACACGGAGACACTGAGACACGGAGACGGAGGGAGGCCGGTGTACGACACACACACACACACACACACACACCGGCGCTGCACACGTGACCTCCCGTTTAAAGAGACTGCAGGTGGAGGATCCTCTGACCTCATCGATCCGGAGCCTCCACCTGATCAGTGACGTCACGGCTCAGTGACGGATGAATGAAACAGCTGATCGTGATCAATCAGCTGATCGTGTTATTGATAGTTTGTTCTGTTAATGTTCTACGTTCTCTACCTGAGCCAGATGAATGTTCTAGTTATTATCCAGTAGAACTAGTTAGTGTTAGTGACTGAGTCCAGCAGCAGGATCCTCTCAGACCAGGACTAAATGGAATCAGATTTCATTTCCTGTACTGATGATAATTAAAGTAGTCTAGTGTTGTCACATATTATTACACGTGTCTGTGTCCTGAGGTTCAGCTGTGGCCTCCTGTCTGCTGCTGTGGGATAAATAAAGGATCATCTGATCTGATCTGATCTTTGTTTACATTCTTTCTTTGTCTCTTTGCGTTGGGTCATGACCTCGTGGCTCTGGAGACTCTGGAGACTCTGGAGACGTTTCACAGACGGACGTCGTCTCAACGTTTCCTGATGAGAAGAAGAAGAACCTGGGGATGTTTTGTAGTTCAGTCGTCATGTTTCATGTCTCGTGTCTTTGTTGGCTCTCCCTGATTTAACTGAACCACACCAGAGTCTGATCACATGGACTGATCCTGGAGGACCTGTCTGATATGTAATATTGGTGTATTTTAGTCTCATAGAGCAGCAGCTGTGTAGATGTGATTTATCGTCTGACTGAGTGCAGTAATATTTGGTCTCTCCTCAGGTGGAACACGTATCTCAGGTATTTTCTTGTGCAATATTTGTTTCCTGTTATTTATTCAGCCCTCAGTTCTTTCAGCTGAGTGCAGAGTCTCCAGGGACCAGATGTTGTTCTACTGGGTCTGCTCCTTTAACATTTAGAGTCTGATCTCAGAATCAGAATCAGCTTTAATGACCATGTATGTGCACATACAGGGAATTTGACTCCAGTAGCTTTACTCTCTTGTACATAAACACACGAACTTAAATAAGTGAAGAAAATTAAAAATAAAAATAAGAATACTAAAAATAAACTAAATCTCAATCTATACACATAAAATATAGAATAAGAATCTGATCTTCACGTTGACTGGAGGTCCTTTAATGTCCCGACTAAACAAACGGGTCCTGATCCCGTCAGACGTCGTCACAGAGATCAGACCAGATGGTTCACCTCACTGATAGAACGTTAACGACAGAATATTAATTATAGATGAACTCCAGCTTCCTCCCACCGTCCAAAGACATGCTGGTTAGGTTCATTGGTGATTCTAAATTGGCCGTAGGTGTGAGTGTCTCTCTGTGTTAGCCCTGTGATAGACTGGAGACCTGTCCAGGGTGGACCCCCCCTCTAGACCAATGACAGCTGGGATAGACTGGAGACCTGTCCAGGGTGGACCCCCCCTCTAGACCAATGACAGCTGAGATAGACTGGAGACCTGTCCAGGGTGGACCCCCCCTCTAGACCAGTGACAGCTGGGATAGACTGGAGACCTGTCCAGGGTGGACCCCCCCTCTAGACCAACGACAGCTGGGATAGACTGGAGACCTGTCCAGGGTGGACCCCCCCCTCTAGACCAACGACAGCTGGGATAGACTGGAGACCTGTCCAGGGTGGACCCCCCCCTCTAGACCAATCACAGCTGGGATAGACCGGAGACCTGTCCAGGGTGGACCCCCCCTCTAGACCAATGACAGCTGGGATAGACCGGAGACCTGTCCAGGGTGGACCCCCCCTCTAGACCAACGACAGCTGGGATAGACCGGAGACCTGTCCAGGGTGGACCCCCCCTCTAGACCAACGACAGCTGGGATAGACCGGAGACCTGTCCAGGGTGGACCCCCCCTCTAGACCAATCACAGCTGGGATAGACCGGAGACCTGTCCAGGGTGGACCCCCCCTCTAGACCAATGACAGCTGGGATAGACCGGAGACCTGTCCAGGGTGGACCCCCCCTCTAGACCAATGACAGCTGGGATAGGCTCCACCCCCATGACCCTTCACAGGATGAATGAATGAATGAATGAATGATTATAGATCCGTTAAGATCTATACAGAGACGTGTGAATGAAATGAAGACGAGGAGACGTGATCAATGAAAACGATCTTTATTAAAAATCTTTATTAATTATTAAAACTCATTCATCTTCATCTCTAGAAAACGTTAGAGTTGATCTTTAAGTTAAAAAGCGTCGGTTCATCTGGATGAAGGCTGAACACTCACACACTCCTCCAGGGTTTTAAAACCTCACCTCTCAGTGAACATGTTAGCTTAGCATAGCCTAGCTTAGCTTAGCATCAGGGCAATTAGCCTGCTGTGTGGTAAGAACAAACACCTCATGTGCTCCCTTTAACTCTGAACTCAGTGAAAACGTTTTATTTCCTGCCGGAGGATGAATGTCCTGTTGATTCGTCTTCAGTTCATGGTTCATCTCGTCCTCCCGTCCTCCTCCCGTCCTCCTCCCGTCCTCGTGACCGATGAAGATCTAAAAACACCTCCTTCATTCATCCGTCACACTTTCTGTCCCGTCTTGTTGTTGAGTCCCAGAGCTTGAACCACGTCTAGACTGAGGCCGCTCTTCAGAGTCCTCCGCACTAGAAGAAGAAGACAAACAGGAAGTGAAAACTCAACGCAGTGACGCAACTTTAACTTTAATAATTAACTTTAACTTTAATTAACAGCAGAGTCTGAGTCTGAGGACGTTGTGAATCGACACGCAGACAGGACATAAATTTAAAGGACATGCCTGTCCTCTGTTGTCTAAATGTATTGGCATGTAACTCCCAGCATGCATTGCGTTAGGTTCACATTCCTCATCTTCTGTTCAGTGAACGACAGTAAAATAATAATCAGAAATAAAACACTGGGAGCAGGTCTGATCTGACCTCCTGGTGGCGTCAGCTCTGATGATAATCTGATGATAATCTGATGGACGGATTAACACAGGAAGTGACAACACAGATATGAGGCTGTTTTGGACACAGAGCGTCTGTTGTGTCTCAGTCTGAACCAGAGTCGACCTTCAGGAAGAAACAGGAGGAGGAGGAGCTGGTAACCACGGCAACGGGCCCACGTCGGTACTCACATGACTTCCTGTTAAGTCGGGAGCGTTTGCGGGTCTTGGGGCTCTCCGGTCTGTCTGAGGGATTCTGGGTAACGGACTTGACCAGGCGGTCCATGATCTCGTCTGTGGCGTCGTCCTGGGAACTGATCCCGTCCTCTTTGGCTGCAGACGTCTGGCTTTGACTCATCCTGCCGGTACCTGGGAACCAGAACCAGAACATCAAGCAGGAGAATAACCTCAACCAGAACCAGATGACCAGTCTGAACCAGGACATCAACCAGGTTCTGATCCAGACTGACGGAGCGTTTCAGCCATAGACTGTATATAAATATGGACGCCCACTAACATGGAGGGGGTGGAGCTTATGACCTATACTGCAGCCAGCCACCAGGGGGAGCTCCTACAGATCCTTTAACTAGAACCAGGAAGTTAAGGTGTTGTGGAGGTTCTGGTTCTGGAACTGATCCAGATGTGCAGCTACTCAGTGAACCAGCGTTTAGAGGAACTTTGGAACTTTTTTTAATTTTCACATATTTCTTTTAAAATAAGACACGCCCACTGTCGGCATCGTCATGGTCACACTCAGGTATGTTCTGGTTCTGGTTCTGGTAGAGGGGTTTTCACTGGTCTTACTGCGGACGGCTCTGGAGCGTCTCAGGCCTCGCTGATCCAGACTCAGGTTGCCGTCGCTGATCAGCAGGTTCTTCATGTTCTCATGCTCCTCCTGGCCTGGCTCCGCCTCCGCTGCCATGGAGACGGGGACGGGGCTGTCCTGACGAGGCACCGCCCCCGAAAACTTCTCCGTCTGAGAGGAAGAGATCAGGAGATAAAAGGTAGAACAGCTGATGCATTTAACCCCGCCCCCTGCTGTCTGGATGTCTACAGGTTGTTTCCATGGAAACCAGCAGCTCATTAACTGGACCATTAACAGAGTAGAAACATGTGGAATCAAAAGTTGATTTACATGAAGACGTCGTGTCTCTGAAGGTCATAGTTCATCTAAAAACCAAAGCTGAGACAAAGACATGTGGACGTGTTGTGTTTCTAGAAGACGTTCTCACACCTGGAGTCTGTGGACATTAATGGATCCTCAGAGACAGGATCAGAACAGGTTCCTCCAGGTCCAGGTCCAGGTCCAGGTCATTACCAGACTCTAGTCATGTGACCTTCAGGTGATAAAACCCTAAACTCTCCAGCAGACATTTGGAGCTGGACACCTGGAGGAAACGTCTTCTAGTCCAGATGAGTTTGTCTCGTAGAACATGTGGAACATGTGGAACATGTGGAACCAGAAGTTGATCAGGGGGACTTTAAAGGTCGTTGTTAGTGAGCCCATGTCATGCTCAGGCCCATGGCGCTGACCTCTGACCCCTTCTTACCTCAGTGATCATCTTCCCTCTGGTCTTGGTTCGTTCTCGGTGAGCGGCTCGTTTGCGTTTGAGCGTGAGGACTCGTTCTCTGGTGGTCCGGTACTCCAGAGCAAACTCACTGATGATCCGACAGAAGCTGGTGACCTTGATGTCTCTGACGGAGGCCGACGGCTGACCCAGGAACAGCAGGAAGGAGTGGAACCTGGAGGAGGAGGAGGAGGAGGAGGAGGAGGAGGAGGGGTGAGTGGGTCGGTGGGTGGGTTTCTCAGATCAGATTGAGATTCGGGGGGGGTCTCAGACCTGTTGATGACCCTCCGGTGGACCACCTTCAGGATGATGATCCTCTGAGTGCAGTCCTTCAGGAAGTCCGTCATCTTGTTCTTCAGCAACGCTTTGGTTTCATGCTTGGCCACCACCTTCAGGTTGTCCCATGATGCTTTGCAGCGTCTCTCCAGCTGCACCAGGTTCTCTGACAGCAGCTCAAAGTCCACCTGAGGAAGGAGTCCAGAGACAGGAGGCAGGTGAGCGCAGAGCCGACAGGAAGAGAAGAAGAAGAAGAAGTGGAGAGTCAGAGGAAGAGAGCGGTACTTTGGCTGAGCGGCTGATGGCCGGGATCTCAGAGTAGACGTCCGAGGATTCTGGGTAATTTTCCACCACCAGGCTGCAGGTGTGGTGCAGCAGAGACTGACGGTGGACGGTGTCCTTCACCTCCACCACCTTCTCCAGGTAACCCAGCTCAAAGCCTTTAGCCTGCACACAGAGGATCTGATTATCTCTGAGTCTGTGTTTCAACCAACAACAACCGGCTCACGTCAGCAGGGAGGCGTCTGATTGGTCGGTCGCTCTGCAGCCGGACAGCGACCGACCAATCACGTCCTCCGAGTCCAGTTATCAGAGGACGAGTCTGAGTCTGATCAGGCTGACGATGAGGAGACAGAGGGACACGTGTTAATATTATTATTTATAGTCTGGTGCTCTGCCTTCCTGCTTTAAATGAGATTTAATTCTTCTTTTATTATTTTATTATATTATTTAAGTTAATTAAATTATTTCTAATAGTGTTGTAGAATTAAAGATTATTCTCATTCATTAATCTGCTGCTTTACGTCATTTATGGTTGAATCATTAGCTCTGTTCTCTACAGAGTGAATGATTTACTGCGACCACACTTTAGATTCTGCTTTCTTTCCACAAACTATCTGAGGTCATGAAAGCAGAACGTTTTAATCTCAGGTTAAAACGTCTGACGTCCGTCTGAATCTAATCTAGTCTGTTAATATTAACCTGTAATGACTCTTCATCAGAATATAAAATAACAACATGTCATGTTTATGGTTAAAGACGTTTCTCTTCAGTGATTATATTATTATTATTAATAAACCGTTAATATCTCCTCCACACAGCAGGGGGCGCTGCAGTCTGCTCTGAACCATCTGTTCGTGTCTCGTTATAGATGAAACGTATTTAATAATGTTGACGTCTGATCAGAGCAGCAGCAGCAGCAGCAGCAGCAGCAGCAGCAGCAGCTTCGTTCGTCACCACGTTCTTACGTTGGAGCTGTTGAGGAAGTTTCCGATGGCGAGCAGCGTGGCCAGGATTCTCCTGAACGTCTGATTGGACGCCAGCTGCTCCATGCCCAGCTTCAGGTCAAACAGGGGCTCTGCGATCTCCTGCAGGGGCGACACAGCCAGCTTCACTTATTCATTCATTCATTCATTCATCTCCTGTGTTCAGTCAGTGTTAAAGAGAGATGACCTCCGTCTAAAGTCTAAATCTGAAGGTTCCTCTGACGTTCTCAGCTGATCTCCAGACGGTCGTTACCTTCTCCAGAGCCTCGTAGTTGAGTTTGAAGGCCCAGAGCTGGAGGCGGGGGGTCAGGGCGTTGATGGAGGCCAGGCTGAACAGGAACTGCTCTGCTGTTCCCAGAGGGACGTCAGGATTGGCCAGCTGAGCCTCCTGGATCTTCTGCTTCTCCTCGTCGGTGGGAATCATGGTCAGGATCTTCTGCTCAGGACGGGGGGGGGGGGGGGGGGGTTATTAATCTAATCAATAGACTCAACAGCTCCCTCTGCAGACAGGAAGCGCTCGTTACCTCGATGCCCTCCTTGCTGATGGCGTACTCGTCAAAGTTGAGGATGGCGGTCTTGATGACGTGGACCGCTGGTAGGACGGTCATCCCGATGTTGATGGCGTTGCTCCTCTTTGGGTCCAGGACCCGGATCACAGTCTTCTTGGCCTCAGGTCCTTTCTGCACAGATTAAAGACACAGAGACGTCAGAGCCAGTCCTCCATGAGGCTGATCTTTAACGTCATGTCCTCTGTCCTGTGGCGCCCCCTGGTGGAGACACTCTGCAGCAGCAGCTTTCAATCTTATGTCTGTTTTCTATTCAGGAGACACCTGGTTACCTTGGCGACAGACATCTCCTTGGCTTTGGACTCAAACAGGTGCTCGAGGCGGGCGGTGTCCACGGCCACCTTGTCCAGAGACGCCCACACCGTCCCACGACCAAAGCGACACTTCTGGGGTCCGTCCGCCTGCTTCAGCTCCTTCCAGAACAACTTCACCGTCTTCTTCTTCTGCAGGGAGGACGAGGAGGGGGGAGGAGGGGCACCTGGGGGAGGGGGCGGGGCCAGACCAGGTGGAGGAGGTGGGGGAGGAGGGGGCGGGGCCATACCTTCAAGTGGAGGAGGTGGGGGAGGAGGGGGAGGAGACCCGGCCATGCCTGGGGGAGGAGGGGGAGCCGGAGGCAGGCCAGAGAGGCGGGAGGACGAGGAGCTAGAATCAAAGGTGTCCATGTCCAAGACATCGATGTCCTCCTCGTCCAGCAGGTCGGAGAAGTCCAGGTCCTTGATGCGCAGGGCGGAGGCGCGAGGCTGCAGCTGGTCCCAGGCGTCGGGGCCCCCGGGGGCCCCGGGACCCAGCGGGGTCATCTGGGTGGTCTCCAGGCGACGGGCGTGGGTCTCTGCGTCGATGCTGCTCTGCTGCTTCAGGAGACGCTGCTGATGGAGGACACAACGATCAGATCTAAGACAGAGACTCAGAGACTCAATCAACAGCTGGTCACAGCTGACGACCTCTGACCCCTGATCACATGATCACACCTGCTCACACCTGCTCACACCTGAGCCTGGTTCCTGTCACATGAACTTGAACATTTGATGATGATGATGATGATAATAATCTTAATGATGAAGATGAGCAGGTCTGGTTCTGGGATCAACCTGCTGTAGAGGGTCTGACCTGCTGTTCTTGGGCCAGCCGGGCCCGTGCTGCCTGGGCAGAACCTTCCAGAACCTCCAGCTCCGCCCTGCGGGAGGCGCTGCGCTCGCTGGCGGCGGCGGGCTCCACTGAGCGCGCTCTGAAGCTCGACAGGCGCGCCGACACCCGACCCTGACCGCCCAGATCCTCACCTGAGGAGGGAAGCACAGACAGGTCTCACTCCTCTCAGACTCCTCTGAACCAGACAAAGCTAAGCTAACAGCTAAGAGCTGTTTATGAAGAACTGTCTGAAACTGGATCATCAAGAGACGCCATCATGGCTCCACCTCCACCAGCCTGATGGTACAGAGCAGCCATGATGATCTAACGTAACAGTCTGTACAACAGAAATATGTCCTCTCTCACTGGGCAGGAAGCTCTCTTCTTCTTCTTCTTTTTCTTCTTCTTCTTCTTCTTCTTCTTCTTCTGTGGTGTTGGGGCTCAGTGGCGCTGCGGCCGGGGGCGTCTTGGAGTACAACATGTCCATCAGGAACTTAGTGTCGTTGGACAACGTGCTGCACTGACGCTGGACGGACGCTGCTGCAACACAGAGACGTGGACACGTGTCAGAAAGTAACTGTCTCTGTCTCTAGAGGACAGTGTCTCCGTCAGATGGCTGGTGTCTCACCTGGGTCATTCTGGGAGTCTGAGTGTCTCTCTGTGTCCACACTACTGGACTTTGAACCTGAAAACAACCACAGAAGAAGAAAATTCATCCATCTGTTTGAGACCAGAGGATCTTTACTGGTCCCAGGAAACAATAATAACAACAACAACAATAATAATAATAATTCTAGAGAGTCACCGTGGTGCGACGTCTCTTCATCTTCAGCTGTTGGCTGTGGGCTCGCAGTTATGACATCATCAAAGGAGGGCTGATTGGACTGGCTGTAGTTTTTACTTCTTCTCTTCTTGCCAGCTTGTGTAGCTTCTAGGTTGCGCAGGAAGTTCCCTCTGTAAAGGGAGGAAACCAGGTGAGACAGAGCCAACATGGCCGCCACGCAGCAGAATGCGAGCTGATCAACAGACGTCTCTTTCACATGCTGTCGTTTTAGAGGCTTCTAGTTGTTAAATAATAAATAATAATAAATGATGCAGCTGATGAGACGTTTTAAGGGTTAACTATAAATTACTGATGTGTCTGGTTGGTTCAGTTTAAAGTAGAATAAATAAATAAATAAATAAATAAATATCTGTATGTGACAGCAGGTGACAGTACAGTCAGTTTAATATTAAACCAACAAACAGCATCCAATCAGGTTTCAGATCAGTTTCTGTTCTCACTGCAAAACCGAACCAGTTCCAGATTAACACCAACGATTAGACTCCACCCACCGTCAGGAGACACAAACACACCAGTCTCCCCCCCCCCCCCCCCCCCACCACCAGTAACAGTAACACACAGTCCTCTCAGATCTGCTCATGGACTCGTTCTGAGGACGGTCCTCAGACCACGCCCCCAACAAGCCCCGCCCCCACTCTCATCTACACACCAGCAAGACCATCATGTTGATGCCTCAGATAGAAGAGTGAGTACGAGGTAGACTAGTTGTAGTATGGCCTCTGGGTTCTAGGTACTGGTCTCAGGTCTCAGGTCTCAGGTCTCTGGTCTCTGGGTTCTATGTTCTGGTCTCTGGTCTCTGGTCTCTGGTCTCTGGTCTCTGGGTTCTATGTTCTGGTCTCAGGTCTCTTGTCTCAGGTCTCTTGTCTCTGGGTTCTAGGTTTTATGTACTGGTCTCTGGTCTCTGGTCTCTGGGTTCTATGTTCTGGTCTCAGGTCTCTTGTCTCAGGTCTCTTGTCTCTGGGTTCTAGGTTTTATGTACTGGTCTCTGGTCTCTGGTCTCTGGGTTCTATGTTCTGGTCTCAGGTCTCTTGTCTCTGGTCTCTGGTCTCAGGTCTCTGGGTTCTATGTACTGGTCTCTGGTCTCTGGTCTCTGGTCTCAGGTCTCTGGGTTCTATGTACTGGTCTCTGGTCTCTGGTCTCTGGTCTCAGGTCTCTGGGTTCTATGTACTGGTCTCAGGTCTCTGGTCTCTTGTCTCAGGTCTCTGGTCTCTGGGTTCTATGTACTGGTCTCTGGTCTCTTGCCTCTTGTCTCAGGTCTCTGGTCTCTGGTCTCTGGGTTCTATGTACTGGTCTCAGATCTCTTGTCTCTGGTCTCTGGGTTCTCGGTACTGGTCTTAGGTCTCTGGTCTCTTGGTTCTATGTACTGGTCTACGGTCTCTTGTCTCTGGTCTCTGGTCTCAGGTCTCTGGGTTCTATGTACTGGTCTCAGGTCTCTTGTCTCCGGTCTCTGGGTTCTAGGTACTGGTCTCAGGTCTCTGGTCTCTGGGTTCTATGTACTGGTCTCAGGTCTCTGGTCTCTGGTCTCTGGGTTCTATGTTCTATGTACTGGTCTCTGGTCTCTGGTCTCTGGGTTCTAGGTACTGGTCTCTGGTCTCTGGGTTCTAGGTACTGGTCTCTGGTCTCTATGTACTGGTCTACGGTCTCTTGTCTCAGGTCTCTGGTCTCTATGTACTGGTCTACGGTCTCTTGTCTCTGGTCTCTGGTCTCTGGGTTCTAGGTACTGGTCTCTGGTCTCTGGGTTCTAGGTACTGGTCTCTGGTCTCTATGTACTGGTCTACGGTCTCTTGTCTCAGGTCTCTGGTCTCTGGTCTCTATGTACTGGTCTACGGTCTCTTGTCTCTGGTCTCTGGTCTCTGGGTTCTATGTACTGGTCTCTGGTCTCTGGTCTCTGGGTTCTATGTACTGGTCTCTGGGTTCTATGTACTGGTCTACGGTCTCTTGTCTCAGGTCTCTGGTCTCTGGGTTCTATGTACTGGTCTCTGGGTTCTATGTACTGGTCTACGGTCTCTTGTCTCAGGTCTCTGGTCTCTGGGTTCTATGTACTGGTCTCTGGGTTCTATGTACTGGTCTACGGTCTCTTGTCTCAGGTCTCTGGTCTCTGGGTTCTATGTACTGGTCTCTGGGTTCTATGTACTGGTCTACGGTCTCTTGTCTCAGGTCTCTGGTCTCTGGGTTCTATATACTGGTCTCTGGGTTCTATGTACTGGTCTCTGGGTTCTATGTACTGGTCTACGGTCTCTTGTCTCAGGTCTCTGGTCTCTGGTCTCTGGGTTCTATGTACTGGTCTCTGGTCTCTGGTCTCTGGGTTCTAGGTACTGGTCTCTGGTCTCTGGGTTCTATGTACTGGTCTCTGTACTCCACAGTTGATTCTCCTGGTCCTCGGGTTCTGTTGTTCTAGTCAGAACCAGGACAACAGAGACAACACAACCAGCAGAGAGACAGGAGAGGACACCTCCCATTGATGTGATTGGTCCATCAGTCCATCAGTAACCAATCACACACCCAGAGCGGCCCGGCGTCCTACTGCAGCTCCCAGCATGCAGTGGGGCAGCAGTACTTACCCAAACTTCCTCAGGACCGGTTTGTCCTGATTTACATCACAGTCCTCTGAGCTGCAGAGACACAACACACACCTGAGACACAACACACACCTGAGACACACACACACACACCTGAGACACACACACACACACACACACACACACGAGACACAACACACACACACACGAGACACAACACACACACCTGAAACACACACACACACACCTGAGACACACACCTGAGACACACACACACCTGAGCCCCACTACACACAGTAACACACAGGAACCAGAACCAGATGAAGCCGACATCTATCAGGATCAGAGCGATCAGCTGATTTAACCTGAACACTGATCAGCTGATCAGACTTTACTTCCTGTTTCATTTACAGGTTCAACACAAACAGAAAGAAGCTCAGAGAGAAGAGACCAAGATTCATTCAGTCATTTATACAGAGCAGCACTAGACTAACAACACACAGGAGGAGGAGGAGGAGGAGGAGGAGCAGCAGGAGGAGCAGCAGGAGGAGCAGCAGGAGGAGCAGCAGGAGGAGCAGCAGGAGGAGGAGGAGGAGGAGGCGTATACTCACCAGAAGACCTGGTCGGTCTCCTCAGAGCTGAGGGAGGGTTGAGGAAGAAGAAGAAGAAGAAGAAATGCTGAAGATTAGAACATTAGAACTGATTCATCTGTCTACACTGAGTATTAGACACACACACTGATCCAGAACTGAACCAGAACTGATCCAGAACTGATCCAGAGACAGGAAGAGAAGAAGAATGATTCCAAACGGATCCAGAAAATAACAAAGAGTGAAATAAGATGAGAACAGAGTTTAGTGAGAACCGATCAGCTGATTGATTTAACGATGATCCAGAAATTAACTGAAAAAGAAAACCATCCACAGAGGATCCAGAACCAGAACCACCTCCAGAACCAGTCCAACAAGACGCACCAGGAAGCAAACAGCCTCGTTACCACGGTAACCACACGTCCCACTTCATCCCAGTTCATCCCAGTTCATCCGCTCACCTGAAACCGGTCTTACTCTCGGTCTTGTTGCTGGACGGAGACGACGACTTCTGCTGGAGAGACACGTCTGAGGACGAGCTGCAACAGACACACACACACACACACACACACACACACACACACACACACACTCAGTGAGTTCATTCAGCTATTTGTCTTTGTGTGCGTTTCTTTTCCTGACCCTGACAGCCAGATGACGTGTGCTGACGTATGATTGGCTGCTGCAACAGTTAAAGTATTCATCCATTCATCTGTAACAGTGAGTGAGGTGGTGGTGATGCTGTAATGAGCGGTGTAGCCTGCAGGGGGCACTAACAGGTCTGCAGAGTCATGTCCCCCTAAAGTCCCCAGAACTGTTAGACCAGGAACTTTAATGAAGTAAAAGGTTTGTTCTAAAAACATCCAGTAGGTGGCGCTGCTGCCTGCGCAGACGTCACAAACACATTCAACCCAACTGGTGACAAACTGATTCTGAGGCGACTGTTTAGAGTCGATGACCAATCAGAAATGTTTAGCACTATAAGCCACGCCTCCAAAGGTGTGGCGTGGAGACCCGTGGTTCCTGGTCC
>NC_140339.1:525000-580000 GCF_963514085.1 Chelon labrosus | reverse complement strand
AACACCAGCGGTTTATAGTCGGGTGCGGCTTATATATGGCACAATCTGTAGTTTCCCCAAAATTTAGCTGGTGCGGCTTATATTCAGGTGCGCCTTATAGTCCGGAAAATACGGTACTTACTACATTACCCAGTGTGCACTGGTCACACCGCACTCCTGCCCCTCGCGAGAGGAGGTCTCGCGAATCGAGTGTGCCGGAAAGGAATGGGCCACCATTAGAACAGTTCAGTCCACAAAGTTATGTGATGTCATAGCTGGCGAAGGGGAGACGAACCGCAGATGAGAGGGAAGGTGAAGCTCCAAGCCGTTCGAGCAAAGATGACCCCAAGACCTGCTGGAGCCTTTTTTAAGTAGGTTGAAATATAATCACAATTGTCTTATATACTCATAGTCTACTTCTTTTGACACATCTGTACAATATAATGTCATCCAGAACAGCAACATTGCCATGAATTCTGCTTCAAAAAAGCTTAGTAGTTTTTAACATTTTTGTCTGGAAAAAAATTATATATATTGTTATGATAGAAACACAGGAGTATGCCATTTAATTGATTTACTTGTCAACTGCATAGCTTCTCCAATTTTCTCCATCTCTTATCCATGTCTGTCTTTGATGTGTGTGTCCACAGGGTATGTTCAGTACCTGTTGCCTTGTACGTCAACCTCCTTTCCAGGATTTGTTTGCATTTGTGTAAGTATATGAAGATCTTATTCATCAATAATATCAATGTTATGTTGTAATATATTTAGGTCTAAAATAATAGACAGTCATTGTCTACTGATTTGTTATGATGGAAACAAACACAGGAGTATGTCATTTAATCAATTTACTTGTCAACCGCATTGCTTCTCCAATTTTCTCCATGTCTGTTCTCCATCTCCTCCAGGTGCCAGTTAGTTACCTTGTTCATCAGCCTGTATGTTACCTGAGAACAGCCTCCCTGAAGACCTTCTTTTGGGCCACATGCAAGTGAACAACATAATTTGTCTGGAGAGTTGAAAGTTCAATAAAACGATTTTCTTTTTAAAAATCAGCATCGTGTTCTAGTATTTGAATATATCACTTAATGATCTGCTGGAACCGACCGCCCACCGCCTAATTTACCTGGCAACAGTTGTATAAGGGGAGTACTGGCACTTATTTTTTTCCACTTAAAGCACTGCATAGGTTAGCATAACATAGCCTCTCAGTCTGAAACAAAATGAGCCTCAGCTTCGTCCAAACAACTGGACCACATTGTTGTTTGGTTCTGTCTGGTGTCTCCTCTGGACGGAGCGGTGGGACGGGAGCTCTTATTTTAGATTTAATCACAGTCATGAAGAGTTGGACGAGTCAGAGGAACCCAGGATCTGCAGCAGCAGCTGGAACCAGCGCTAAAAATAAAGACAACGTCACAGTGTTTGTTTCAGCTCCTCCGTCATTTTCTTTCCTCTCAGCTTCGACGTCTGTGTGTTTGTCTTCATCGTCTCCACAGATACAATAAAACATCACAGCAGACGTCTCTTAAAGATTACACAACATATAAGTCCAGAATAAAGACGGCGTCAGGTCGGAATAATCTACAGCTCTGATGTCTGCATGTTGGTTTAACTCATTATATTTTAATTCTCTAAAACACACGACCATCACGTCTTTATTTCACTCAACTTTAAACAGTTGTTTCGTCCCGTCTCCATGAGACGAGGAGACGAGGAGACGAGGAGGACCAGATGAAGAACAACACCAGCAGGGTCTGTTAACCTGTGACCGGTCCCTCTAGACCAGACTCCATTCAAATATCAGCTGATTTAATACACACACACACACACACACCTTGATGTACGACCTGATGCAGCAGGACTCATGTTCACATCAAACATCTAAAGATCGTGTTAATCTCTAGAAAATCATTAAGACCTGAATGAAGGCACGCTTCCCTCCACCGCTGATCACCAGGTGAACAACAGGTGGCGCCGTCACAGCACTGAACCAACAACAAGTCCTGTTTGTTCCCATGGGTTTTGGTTTTGACTGGTTCTCAGGCTGAGCTCATTAAAGGACATCTATTATTAATCACTATCTATTATTCATTAAATAAAATGTTCTGACTGCAGGAAGAAACAAAGAGTTTAAATAGTTTAAACTCAGAGGGACAGGCAGAGGGACAGGCAGAGGGACAGGCAGGGGGACAGGCAGGGGGACAGACAGGGGGACAGACAGGGGGACAGGCGTCCTCGGTCCTGACTGAGACGTGGACCACAGCTTTCTGTTTGTCTCCTGACAGAGTTTCCTCCCTGGGGACCATGACTCACTGAGACATGCAGCTTTGAGCCAAGATGGCCGCCAGCCAGGCACACTTTCACCTCAACAGCTGAGAAGTTAGAGGAGGATTATAGAGCTGGAAGTGTTTGATGACTGCACCTCCTCCTCAGACTGAAGCTCATACAGCCAGCATGAGGAGTAATGCTGTCAGACAGAGGAGCAGGGAGCAGGGAGCAGGAGCAGGGAGCAGGGAGCAGGAGCAGGGAGGAGCAGGAGCAGGGAGCAGGAGCAGGAGCAGGGAGCAGGAGCAGGGAGGAGCAGGAGCAGGAGCAGGAGCAGGGAGGAGCAGGAGCAGGAGCAGAAGTAGGGAGCAGGAGCAGAAGTAGGGAGCAGGAGTAGAAGCAGGGAGCAGGAAGTAGAAGCAGGGAGCAGGGAGTAGAAGCAGGGAGCAGGAGCAGGGAGCAGGGAGTAGAAGCAGAAGTAGGGAGCAGGGAGTAGAAACAGGAAGTAGAAGCAGGGAGCAGGAAGTAGAAGCAGGGAGCAGGAAGTAGAAGCAGGGAGCAGGAGCAGAAGCAGGGAGCAGGAAGTAGAAGCAGGGAGCAGGAAGTAGAAGCAGGGAGCAGGAAGTAGAAACAGGGAGCAGGGAGCAGAAACAGGAAGTAGAAGCAGGGAGCAGGAAGTAGAAGCAGGGAGCAGGAAGTAGAAACAGGGAGCAGGAAGTAGAAACAGGGAGCAGGGAGTAGAAGCAGGGAGCAGGGAGTAGGGAGTAGAAGCAGGGAGCAGGAGCAGGGAGCAGGGAGTAGAAGCAGGGAGCAGGGAGTAGAAGCAGGGAGCAGGAGCAGAAGCAGGGAGCAGGAGCAGGGAGCAGGGAGCAGGGAGTAGAAGCAGGGAGCAGGGAGTAGAAGCAGGGAGCAGGAGCAGAAGCAGGGAGCAGAAGCAGGGAGCAGGAGCAGGGAGCAGGGAGCAGGGAGTAGAAGCAGAAGTAGGGAGCAGGAGCAGAAGCAGGGAGTAGAAGCAGGGAGCAGGAGCAGAAGCAGGGAGCAGGGAGTAGAAGCAGGGAGCAGGAGCAGAAGCAGGGAGCAGGGAGTAGAAGCAGGGAGCAGGAGCAGAAGTAGGGAGCAGGGAGTAGAAGCAGGGAGCAGGGAGTAGAAGCAGAAGTAGGGAGCAGGGAGCGGGAGCAGAAGTAGGGAGCAGGGAGCAGAGAGGAGGAGCAGGGAGTAGAAGCAGGGAGTAGAAGCAGGGAGCAGGGAGTAGAAGTAGGGAGCAGGGAGTAGAAGCAGGGAGCAGGAGCAGAAGTAGGGAGCAGGGAGCAGAGAGGAGGAGCAGGGAGCAGGAGCAGGGAGCAGGGAGGAGGAGCAGGGAGTAGAAGCAGGGAGCAGGGAGGAGGAGCAGGGAGCAGGAGCAGAAGCAGGGAGCAGGGAGTAGAAGCAGGGAGCAGGAGCAGAAGTAGGGAGCAGGGAGTAGAAGCAGAAGTAGGGAGCAGGGAGCGGGAGCAGAAGTAGGGAGCAGGGAGCAGAGAGGAGGAGCAGGGAGTAGAAGCAGGGAGCAGGGAGTAGAAGCAGGGAGCAGGGAGTAGAAGCAGGGAGCAGGGAGTAGAAGCAGAAGTAGGGAGCAGGGAGCGGGAGCAGAAGTAGGGAGCAGGGAGCAGAGAGGAGGAGCATGGAGTAGAAGCAGGGAGTAGAAGTAGGGAGCAGGAGCAGAGAGGAGGAGCAGGGAGTAGAAGCAGGGAGTAGAAGCAGGGAGCAGGAGCAGAAGTAGGGAGCAGGGAGTAGAAGCAGGGAGCAGGAGCAGAAGTAGGGAGCAGGAGCAGAAGTAGGGAGCAGGGAGTAGAAGCAGGGAGCAGGAGTAGGGAGCAGGAAGTAGAGAGGAGGAGCAGGGAGCAGGAGCAGGGAGCAGGGAGGAGGAGCAGGGAGTAGAAGCAGGGAGCAGGGAGGAGGAGCAGGAGCAGGAGCAGGGAGCTCAGTCAGTTTGTTCCTGATCCTCCAACGTCTCCAGATAAACTGTTGTTTTAGTTGTTGATGAACTCTGAGTCACGTCAGCTTTGATGTTTCATCTAGTTCCTTATTTAACGAAGGTCTCTGACCTCCTGTCTGACCTCCTATCTGACCTCCTCTCCGACCTCCTCTCTGACCTCCTCTCTGACCTCCTCTCTGACCTCCTCTCTGACCTCCTCTCTGACCTCCTGTCTGACCTCCTCTCTGACCTCCTGTCTGACCTCCTCTCTGACCTCCTCTCTGACCTCCTCTCTGACCTCCTGCTCCTCTCTGACCTCCTCTCTGACCTCCTGTCTGACCTCCTCTCTGACCTCCTGTCTGACCTCCTCTCTGACCTCCTCTCTGACCACAGGGACATGAGGACACATCTGACGACCTGACGGACAGGAAGCTCATAACGAGTCGTATGTAAATTAGAACACGCTCCAGACATGTTCTGAGCCGTGACTCGTCTGGCTCTGAGCCAAGATGGCCGCCAGCCAGACACACTTTCACCACAACAGCTGGGAGGTTTGATTATGAAGAGCTAGAAGTGCTGCCTGCATCTGAGTCCATAGTGAGGACATAAAATGTCCTCATGAAGACGTTGAGGAGCTGACTTCCTGTTTATCCTGCAGACAGGAAGTCAGTCAGATAAACTCAGAGAGGCATTTCCTGTCAGCGGCCGCGCTGCTAATCCAGGACCAGGCTTTATTTAGAGCCAAAAGACGAGGCGTCGCTCTCTGTGTGGTCTCAACAGGACGCCATGTTTGTAGTTTTTAATGCTGGACAAATAAAGTCTGCCAACGCCAATCAGTCAGAAACAGGAGGAGGAGGAGGAGGAGGAGGAGGAGGAGGAGGAGGAGGAGACTCCCAGGCCGCGGGACACACTGACACAGACACACCATTGTTGTGTCTCCGTGTTGAGACTCGTCAGGACAAACCTCAGCGCTCCAGCTGTCCTCACAGAGACAGAACCGGAGACGCCTCATGGAGCGTTGGACCGTACGTCAACGTGGCGGCCATATTGGAGGAGGCAGCTCCGTCCCACCAGCTGATACGAGTCAGTGTCCACATCAAAGTGATAATGTCTCTCATTTACTCATCTATTCAGGAACCAGAAACAACGTGTGGAACGTTCTCTGATGGTTCTAAACGCTGACTACGTTCAGTCTACAGGTCGACACCAGTGTTTACAGCTGATACTGTGACGACACACGACAGTTAGATCTCAGTCTGTGTCTAGAATAACCAGAGCCTGACATGGACCTGAGACACATCTGTTAATAAGCAGCACGACTCTGAGTCATCGTTTTTATATCCAGTGATTTTAACTATTGACAATCATTGGGACAAGAAAATGAACAAAGACTGTAAATCAGAATAAAATCATCATCATCAAACTCCATCCATCTATATCTTTATATGCAGAAGAAACAGGGAGAGAAACACAGGAAAAAAGATATATAGTAATAATAATGATTAAGATCTATAGATCTATATGTTGTTTCCTTGTACATACAGCTGTATGAATGTAAGTGTTGGAGTTTTTATTTTTATTTTTTTTAAATCTAATTAAAGGGTTTAGAGCTGCTATATGTAAAAGACAGTGTTTTATTATGATTTGCAGACTTTGTTAAGAGACATTAACTGTAGAAGACTCTTAATAAACACTACTACTACTACTACTGCTACTACTACTACTACTGCTACTGCTGCTACTGCTGCTACTACTACTGCTGCTACTACTGCTACTGCTACTGCTACTACTACTACTACTACTACTGCTACTACTGCTACTACTACTGCTACTGCTGCTACTGCTGCTACTACTACTGCTGCTACTACTGCTACTGCTACTGCTACTGCTACTACTGCTACTGCTACTGCTACTACTACTACTACTACTACTACTGCTACTGCTACTGCTACTACAACAGTTCACTCCATTGACTCGTATCAGCTGGTGGGACAGAGCTGCCTCCTCCAATATGGCCGCCACGTTGCCGTACGGTCCAACGCTCAATGAGGCGTCTATGGACAGAACTACCCAGCAGCCGGGGTCAAAGGTCAGCAGGACAACACAGAGGAGCTTCCTGATTGGCTGAAATCATTCATGACTGGCAACAACATCAACAACACATCAGAGTCACAGCCTGAAGGAGGAAAGCATGCTGGGAAATCCCCTCTAGAGCAGGAAGGGCGAGGTCATGCCAGCTAGCAGGGAGGGAGGAGGAGGAGGAGGAGGAGGAGGGAGGAGGGAGGAGGAGAGGGAGGGACTCTGAGAAAGTTTTTCCCAGAAGAAGAGTTTGTGTGCCAGTGATCAGGGTTGACGTCCCAGAGTTCAACTCTTCAGTCTGACTGTAAATAAATAAAATAAAAATAAAACCAGTTCACGGCGTCAGAGCCTCCGCTGGGCTCCACAGCCTTAGAGGAGATAACAAGATAAGACGGACTCAGCTCAGCATGGAAGCATGACACAGGACCAGAGTCACTGACCACAAACTAGTTAGTATGTAGCATGTAGCATGTAGCATGTAGCATGTAGCCACACCCAGCATGCACCTGCTGCAGCACCAGGTGTGTTTGATCCATGTCACTGTGTGTGCACAGCGGGTGGAGTTTATCAGATCATAAGAGTAGCGCGTTTGATTCAGACTGAAGCAGGACGGCTGCAACCTCCAGGGGTCAGGGGTCAGAGGTCAGAGGTCAGAGGAGATCAAAGATCAAACGCACCCGTTTCTCAGATAAAAGAAGATTCGTGAATCATTTCTGATTCTGCCTCAGTTCAACCTTCACCCTGAATTTCTCCAGAAACCAGAGCTCCAGTCGTCAGCTGGTCGAGTCCAGACACGAATGAAAACCTTCATCTGAATCACTGAGTTCAGACAAAGACAGAGGAGGAGGAGGCTTTTCAAAATAAAGGCATTAAAGCGTCAGACTGAAGGCTCCAACGCCTCCTGTACTCTACCCTCTACCCTCAGCCTCTACCCTCTACCCTCTACCCTCAGCCTCTACCCTCACCCTCTACCCTCTACCCTCAGCCTCTACCCTCAGCCTCTACCCTCTACCCTGAGCCTCTACCCTCACCCTTTACCCTCTACCCTCTACCCTCTACCCTCAGCCTCTACCCTCTACCCTCTACCCTGAGCCTCTACCCTCACCCTTTACCCTCTACCCTCTACCCTCAGCCTCTACCCTCTACCCTCTACCCTCAGCCTCTACCCTCTACCTCTACCCTCTACCCTCTACCCTCTACCCTCAGCCTCTACCCTCACCCTTTACCCTCTACCCTCTACCCTCAGCCTCTACCCTCAGCCTCTACCCTCTACCTCTACCCTCTACCCTCACCCCCTACCCTCACCCCCTACCCTCACCCTCAAATCATTCTATAATAAAATCTCATTCAGTTCATGTTTGTGGAAATAATCGGTCTGAAATATTCTGGAAACTTTCCTTTTCTCTTTTCTGACGTCAGTTCATCAGAAACGTTTTTTATTCATATTCAGGATTTAAAATCTGGACGATGACGTCACCAACAACCAATGAGAGAGCAGCTGACGGTGTTGCTGAGCAACGGTAAATATCCTCCCCCTCTTGGCTAGCGTTAGCTTAGCTTGTTGTCCCTCATAAACACTCATCACCTGGACAGTCCTCCAACCAATCAGAGATGACGTGTGTGACTACTGTTGCTCTTCTGTCCATCATCACATTAAGCCACGCCCACACGATCTGATTGGACTGTCAGATCTTTACTGGAGCAGAATCAGTTTCCAACAGAGAGACTCCAGATAAACTTCACTGCAGAAATAAACTGAAGGCAGAGGAGTAGTTGTAGCCTCCATGCTAATGCTAGCTAGCATGCTACCGCTCCAGACTGCTCTCGTCTTCATTTATTTATTCTTCTGATTAGATTCTGAAAGTTTAACAAAAAGTTCAAGATGCGTTCAATGACCCCTGGTCTGGTCTGATTTAGGGTTTAATATTTTTCCCGAAAATTAGATGAATCAGATCCCGGGAAAAGACGACCCATTTCCCGGGAATCCCGGGAAACAGCTGTTTTTTTGTTGTTGTTGTTTTTGCCCAAGTAATGTATCGATATCATTCAAATATGCGTTCCCAGCATGTTTTATATTATTTGTAACATTATTAGGGCAAGAAACACAGTTTATGTCCATATCAACAAAGTTTGCAATGATCAATTCTGCTGCGTGATCAAGTGAGCTGCGTGCGTGACAGCCTATCTGCCAAAAAGCAGCTACCGTATTGGTGTAGAACGATCACGTGACCAACCGTGCCACCACTCGCGACCAAGATCTTATTACGCTCTGAAGAAACTAGTTCTGCATAAAACATAGACGCATCGGCAATCGACTGGAATTTTTGCGACGAACATTTTTTGGGTAGCTTAGCACGACTCGTTATGTTTTATGAACTAAAGATTGTGTAGATGCCAGACTGTGAGCGGGATGAAACGATAACAGGGTTCACCTTACGGCCTAACAAAGCTGGCGGCAGACATCATTAGGAGGTTGGTCGCCTACTGCTGCAAATGACATTTGCTGCCGCTAGGGTGCGTGGATTTCTAGGCTATAGCCTACTGCTGCACTGAATTCAACGTTAACGTAAGACAACAATAGAAGCGCACGTGTAACAAAAAATAAATATATATTTCCCGTTTCCCGTCATAACCTTTCCCGGGAATCGGGAAATAGTCTTGATCAGATTTCCCGGGAATCCCGTTTCCCGGGATTAAACCCTAGTCTGATTATCTAAAGCTGGGGTGTCAAAAGTACCGTCCCAACAGAGGGTCCTACTGTGTCTCAGTCAGAACCCTAACCCAGAACCAAACAGCAGAACCTTCAGGTTGTTCTTCTTTGCACTAAAACAGAGGAAACATCTGGAGTTGTGGTTATTTTTAGGTTATTGTGTCGTTTGGTTCCTGGTCCGACCCCTGGGATCAGACTGGGCTCAACGTGGCCCCTGATCTAAGACCAGTTTGACCCCCCAGCTCAATGTGTGAGAGGAGACATGAAATCAGGGAGCAGTAGTCTGTGGCTCAGCTCCTCGGAGGAAATCCTCCATCCAGCTGACGGAGAGTTTCCCCTGAGTCATCAGGACATAATTACCCAGGACGGCGTGGACGCGGACAGACAGCTGAGTCCTCAGGATCAGGATCGGCTTCTTTCCTCTCCTGGAAAATAAGAAACCAACAGAAATCAGTTTTCAGGCTGATCCCAGAAACCACTGCGGCCCGCTGGGATCAGAGGATGGAAAGAACGACTGCACGGAGGTATGGAAAGAATGGAGGGGGGAGGGGGGGAGGAGGGGGGAGGCAGGGGGAGAAAGAAGGAGAGTTTGGAGACTAAAAAAGGAACGGACCTCAGATTCTCTCACAGCGGCGTCACTTTCCAGATCTTTAAGGTGACGTACTCAGTTTAAATATAAAAGAGGAACAAAAAGGCTCCGACTGCAACACATCCACACGGTTCTCATCTGTTCTATCAGGTTCTACAAGAGGTTCTGATAAACGTCCAGCGACAGAAAGGAGACAAGACGCTGAGTTCAGGATCTGAAGTAGAACCTGAAATCTGTGATGAGTTTGATGCTCTGGTCGTTATCCCAGAGGTTACACCTCTCTGATATGTAATATTGGCTCATTTTACTGAATAAACACAAACACTAGAATAATACTGTTGATACTCAGAGACAGAGACAGAGACATAGAGACGGAGGGACAGAGACACAGAGAGACAGGTGAAGTAAATCGTCCTTACGCCACGTCTTCATAGAAGTTCTCCAGCTCGTCCCTCTGCTCAGCCAGAGACAAGTCCAGGTCCAGATAGTTTCCATGAGGGGACACCTGGAGGGTGCAGTCCTCCAGCTGGGACAGAGGACAGAGGACAGACATGAGGACAGATCATATTCAGACAGTGAACAGAAGCTGATCCTGCAGCAACAAACAGAACCGACCAGACCGGTTCTCCTGACGAGCTCCACTGAAAACAATCTGATTTATTTTTCCACAGAGACGAGGACGGAGGGGACAGTCGGCCATCTTTAAAACTAGGACAGGGAGTGTCTGAGAATAACTGGATCAGTGATCAGCTGCACAGGAAACAGAATAAAGAGGAGAGCTTCAGTTTCAGTTCTACTTCCTGATTCTTCTGGAGCGGTCACATGACAGCAGCCCGATTTTCATGAGAGGGAAATAAAGTGTTGCTATGGAGACGTCCTGAATAGAAACATTAACCACATGGTATTCAGGTCAGAGAGGGGGCGGGGCTTCAGGTGATGACGACACACCTGGACTCATCTTATCTTCATGCACTAAACACTGAGGTGGAGCTCACAGTATTTATAGCAGAGGACTGAAGACTGTTGACCTGCAGGACCACATTCCTACAACGTCACCGAGGAGGAGGAGGAGGAGGAGGAGGAGGAGGAGGAGGAGGAGGAGGATCACCTCCATGTCTTAATGATAAATGAAATGATTAATCAGGACATGAGATGATAAACTGATCTGTCAAAGCTCCAGAGTTATTATTCACATTCTCATTCCTTGTTCTTCATCCTTATCTCCTGTTTACAGACCCACCCTCTTCCTCCTCTTCCTCCTCTTCCTCCTCTTCCTCCATCACTAGGACTCATATCATGTCTCTGGATCGGACTCAGTTTGGTCCTGAAGGGAACAATTAGGGGGTCGGTGGAGGAATGTAATCTCCTGCTTATCTGATGCTGCAGATTCCAGCGGGGCCTGAACGCCTCGCAGCAGTCAGACTGAGTCGGTGGTCATGAAACTCTGAGACAGAGGACAGCCATGAGACAGAGGACAGCCATGAGACAGAGGACAGCCATGAGACAGAGGACAGCCATGAGACAGCGGAGTATCTGACTCTGTGACTTCATGCTGACTTAGCTCCAGGAGCTCAACGCTGCGTTCACTTCCTGTTTGGAAAACAGAACTCCTTGCATCATTAGTCAGCCGAGCAACAGGAAACAGGACGAAGCTCATTCAGCTCAGATACGTGACTCTGCAGCTGAGGAGTCATCGCTCAGCTGATTCATGTCTGACTGATCAACATCAAGACTTTAAATATTTTAAGACTGGTTCTGGAACCACAGCATCCCACAGGGAACCGGCCTCACCGCAGAGAGGAACCGGCCTCACAGGCAGAGGGAACCAACCTCAAAACAGAGGGAACCAACCTCAAAACAAAGGGAACCGGCCTCACCATAGAGGGAACAAGTCACCGCAGAGGGGAACCGGCCTCACAGGCAGAGGGAACCAACCTCAAAACAGAGGGAACCAACCTCAAAACAAAGGGAACCGGCCTCACCATAGAGGGAACAAGTCACCGCAGAGGGAACAAGTCACCGCAGAGGGAATCGGCCTCAAAACAAACGGGAAACTGGCCTCAACACAGAGGGAACCAAACTCAAAACAAATGGAACCGGCCTCAAAACACAGAGGGAACAAATCGCAGCAGAGGGAACAAGTCGCCGCAGAGGGAACAAGTCAGAGGGAAGTGGCCTCAAAACACAGGCAACTGGCCTCAACTCAGAGGGAACAAGTCACTGCAGAGGGAACCAACCTCAAAATAGAGGGAACCTTGAAACAGTGGGAGCCAACTTCAAAACAGAGGGAACCGACCTCAAAACAAACGGGAAACCGGCCTCACCTTAGAGGGTACTGGCCTCAAAACAAAGGGATCCGGCCTCAACACACAGGGAACCGGTGTCACTGCAGAGGGAACCGACCTCAAGACAGAGGGAACCGACCTCTCCACACAGGGAGCTGGAACATGACTGATGGTGGATTACTTCTAACAGCTCTGCCTTCAGCCCAAGGGTCCAGAGAACTGAACAGACTAAGGAACCCCATGCCAGACTCCATTAGGAAATGTGGCATTTTTAATAAGAACCATATGAACAGACTATAAATGATTTAAGCTTCTGTTTGAATTGATTCATGCTCATTGTTAACAGACATAAGTGCTGTTGAATAATCTAACTGTTGTTTAGTGGAGACGTCTCTTATAAAACACTTTAACTCGTTTTAATGTGTTCAGAAGGAGGACAATAAATGACATGATTTTTAAATGGAGTCTGGTGTGTCGCTGCGAGGCTCAGAGACTGACACCTGAAACTTTCACCTCTTTGTCCTTTCCCGTCACTAAAACACTTTTAAAGTTAAACCGGTTCCTGACGTGGCTCCTCGGTCCGGTCCGGCCCGGTTCGGTTCTTGTTATTACCGGCAGGTCGCGAACCTGTCCGTCCGTCAGAGACCCACCTTGAGCGGCGGCTGCAGCAGCTTGTGGATCCCGGCGATCTGTTCGCTGAGCGGCAGGTTCTCCTCCACGTCCACCGTCGGAGGTCTCCGGGGTTCGGGGAAGTTGGTGCAGATGAACGGATCCGAGTCCTCCAGGTACTGGACCCGGCAGAGGATGGAGGCCATGGCCGAGACACCGCGACCCTGCAGCGGTTAGCGGAGAGTGAGCAGTCGGTGCGAGCCCGTCCTCCGCTGGAAGAACTCTGGAACGAGGTCCAAGTCCGCCGCGATATATACAGGCGCTTCCGGTGAGGCCTTTCAAAATAAAATACACTTCGCCAAAAGAAGACCTCTTTTTAGAAATAACTTGATCTTCCTCTTCACAGCGACAGATAAGTGACAGGAGAATTACAATAACATTCATTTTATTCTTATTCTCATTGCAGAGTTCAACTTGCTGTGAAGTTATAAAGTTATTAATCCTCAAACAGAACCAGTTTATTTCATCCGTCCATTAGATTTACATGTAACGTCCACGTGTTCACACTGAGATTAAACTCTGCTTTTATCATGTTTGCTGCTGTTAATCACATTTAGGGACTCTGTGCTGCTCTTTTAATTTGAAGGAAATGCCACACACATCCGGCTTGATGAACTGTAACTTGGTGTGTCTGTAAATCAGCAGCGCCATCATGTGGTCACAGCTGCTGTCTCTAATGGATCTCTACCTACCGCTGGATCAGAACCATCAACAGCTGCTGGTTGCCTTGGAGACATGATCCAGATGTTGGAACCAGATGGAAAGACTCTCACATGTTAAGATCTGATTTATTTATGAGTTGAAGACAAAGACTCAGATTAGACCTGAACCCTGAAGCTCCGTCCTCAGAGGATCCAGGTCTCTGCTGATGAAGGATAACTGGTCAGTGTTTGTTCAGCTCATTAAACACTAATAAACACATGATGAAGCTTTTATTCAGCGTCTGTTCATCATCCTCTAAAGAGGTTTTCTGGTTCAGGACGACCTCGTCCTCACAGTCAGGTGACCCATGTTAGCTTAGCTTAGCACAAAGACTTGTAGCAGAGGGAAACTGTTAGCATGGCTCCACCCAAAGAGAGTGAATGTGTGAACATTTGTAGAAACGATTCATTGATTGTGTCAAACGTATTTATTGGTTTTATTACAGATTATGTTAATGATCACTACAGCTGATATTTAAAGGACCGTTGTGTTCGTCCGTCTGATCCGTCCAGACTTCAGCTCCATGCTGAGATCACCTCAACATTATCATCAAACATTAAACACAATAATATAAATTATTAGATCCAACAGTAACAATAATGTCCAGGTTGTAATAAACTGGCTGGTTCTCAGATGTCGGAGTGTCCATGAACACACCAGCAGTCTTCACTTCCTCTTGACGAACTTCTTGCGTGCGGTGTTGGGGTTGGCTCGCCGCCTGCCGCCGCCACACTGCCCGTCTCTGATCTGCAGGTTGGCGGCTCGGCTGTAGATGTCGTTCTCGCAGAACGGCGACCCTCCGGCCACGTAGTCCGGGTTGAAGACATCCGTCTTCTGGCGAGCCTTCCGGGACAGTCTCTGCTGGGGCAGCCGCAGGTCCTCCACCAGCTGAGGGTTGTTACCGTGTTTCCCTCCCTGAGGCAACGGCAGCGAATGCTGAAACAACACATGAAGGGTCAGCTCTGCAGTCGAACGCTGACGTCTTAACGATGGTTAAGACTCAGTCACTAGAAGCTAGAGGAGCTGCTCTTTCTATTGATAACAAGCATCATGCAGCTGGAGCTAACCAGCTAGCCTCAGCTAACCAGCTAGCCTCAGCTAACAGAGGAAACACACAGACAAACCTTTTATTTCCTCATGTCAGAGTTTCTTCTTCTGTCTCAATATTTCTTCACAACTAAAGTAACTGATCTAGTTTTATTATCTCCTGTGGTTTAGAGTCTATCCACATGATTCTACATCAACTATCCACCACATGGTGACTGGACTGATAGAATCTGAGCCCTGTGTCTCAGTTTCATACGTGTTCCTTTGCTTCCATCTAGTGGTCTAATGGTGGTACTACAGATAATAAACACAACACAGCCATCTTGTAGTGAAAGTTAGCTTAGCATTGATATGTAGCATTCCTTGGTGACTGGTTTCCCTGGGGAGTTCCATGTGTGAACAACATGGAGGAAATCTCCATCTTCTTCTGGATTGTATAATGATCACAATGGTAGAATGTGATGATGTCCAGGAGAAATAAAATGTCCAAAGGTTGAATTGTGTGTACGTTGCCTCCTGTAGTGGAATCAGTAGGATTTTGTAGCCAGATTCACTTTCAAGAGGTAAAAACCCAACGTGGAACACTTTGGGTTCTTTGGTTCTATTTTTACTAGAACCATTCTACTGAGTGTCTTTTCCTTGTCATCTGTGTGCAGTGGCGGATCTAGAAAAATATTTATGGGGTGGCGAGAGGGGGGCAGGAATTTTTGAGGGGTGGCAACATATGGCAGACATATATACTGAATTTAAATGGAAAAGAACTAATGACACGGATTCGTGTATCATTAGTTCTTTCCCTTTTCAAATGGCAATCAAAAATATGAAAAAGTGACTGGTTATTTTGTTATTTGTTTTTTAATCTAACACAAAACGAAAAAAATGGCTGGTTTTTCATATTTCAATTTTAGGCTCAGATCAAAAGTACAAAATGGAAAAACGGGAAACAGGACTGAATCTGATTTTAATATTTAATTGGTCAGGTTTACGTGACCCGGAACTTTTGTAATGAGCGTAAACAAACATACATTATAACGTATAGCTTGCTAGCCACCATGATAGCAAATAACAGCAAATTTGCACGTTTACAAGTTCATGTGACAGAAGAAGTATCGTATCCAAAAGGAGGCCAAACTCCATAACGCTAACAAACGTTACGTGACGAACAAAATCTCCCCGCTTCGCCAGCGCCGTATGGCCGTACCGTCCCGGTGCAGCAACACATTTCAAACCGGACTTCCAAGTCTCATTTGTAGTTCGGCGTACTGCTCGTAGTTATATTTAATTATTTAATAAAGAACTACACAGAACACACGGAACTAACTGTGAATGCCACCGACGCACTGGACGAAATGCGAATGAAGCGGTAAACGGACGGACCAGAGAAGGTCCAGTGATATCGAGTGATACGCGACGTGAGAGAAACGTTTCTCTCTTTGGGTGAAACCATTTCAAAATTCCGGGGGGGGGGAATTTAAAGAGTAAATAATGATAGATAGAAGGAGATGAGGGCTGAATTTCTACGGATAGATAATTTATTAAAAAAATGTGTTTTAATAAATAAAATATATTTAAATAGGGTGGCAACCGGGGTGGCAAGATGTATTTTTACAGGGGCAGCTGCCCCTGTATGCCCCCCCGTAGAACCGCCACTGTCTGTGTGTTCTAATAAAGTTGTGTCTCACCCTGAGTCCTCGGGGGTTCAGCACTTTAGGGTTTTTGGAGAAGTGCATCTTGACGCTGCCGTCCTCGTTGACCGTCACCGCCAGCTTCTTCAGAGTTTTGTTTCCACAGTGAGGACAGAACACTTTGTTCATGTTGCTCGTCGTCCTGAATGGAAACAGTGGCATTAAAGACGTTCCTGCTCCTCAGAGGAAGAACCTGAGTCGTACTCACTTGAAGCAGGCGTGACACCTCAGGATGTAGTTCCTGGCCTGTTTGATCACCATGCCGTTAACGGACAGAACGTGAAGGCCCATCTGGATCAGAACGTTCTGGAAACACAGGAACACCTTTAAACACCTGAACGTGAGCAGCCATCAGCTGATCGGCCCGGTGGAGCTGTGGAGGTTCACCTGCATGGCGAAGTCGGTGGTCAGACATCCGACCGTCACGTCAACCGGCGCCGTCCAATCAGCTGACTCCATCTTCACCTGCCTGATGTTACTGGGAGTGATCCAGCCTCCTCCATCTTCATCATCATCATCATCGTCAGGTTCATTCTCTTTGTCCTCGTCGTCTGATTGGTCTTCTGAAACTCTATGCCCCGCCCACTCCTCCGTCTGCGCTGAGACTCCGCCCTCTTTCTGTAAACACACAAACATCACAACAACAGCATCAGGAGCAGCTGCTCTCGGCCAATCAGAGTCCAGGATGTTTGTGGATGAACCCAGAGACAGAGGGTTCACACCCTGGGTCTCGGTCCAGAACCAGAACCCACCAGTAAACCCAGCAGGTCGTCGTCGATGCTCGGCAGCGGTTCTCTCCAGAACTGGAAGCTGTTGAACGCGTCGCTGTCGGTCGCCACGGACGACGTCTGAGTTTGTGTCCGTTTGTCTGAATTCACGTCTGGACTCTGAAACAGAACCAGAACCAGAACCAGAACTGAGTTTATATGAAGACATGAACCTCCAGCTCCTCTGAGACTCCATGATGATGTTGGTTCTAAGCAGCAGCACCAGACAGAGACGCTGGGATTGTTCCTGACGTGTTCTGTGTTTTCATCACAGCGTTAAAAAGTTCCTCATTCTGACTGTGACGGGTAAAACAATCAATAACAACAGAGAACGTTTTCCTCTTTTCTATTTAATGTGTAGAGATCAGTCTGACGTGTCCAGAGGAGGAGGAGGAGGAGGAGGAGGAGGAGCTGGGGATGGAGTCTAAACGTGGTCTTTGGTTTGTGGTGACTCACCAGTAAACCCAGCAGCTCGTCGTCGACGCTCGGCAGCGTCTCTCTCCAGAACTGGAAGCTGTTGAACGCGTCGCTGTCGCTCTGAGTCGTCTCCGTCTGTCGGACGTCTGCAGCGCCGGCAGGTTTCTGAACGCACACGTTTTAAAATGTTCAGATTCACTTTATGATGGTTTATGACCTTTGTTGATCCTTTTGATCAACCAACACGATTCTACATCAACTATGTGTGAACAACATGGAGGAAATCTCCATCTTCTTCTGGATTGTATAATGATCACAATGGTAGAATGTGATGATGTCCAGGAGAAATAAAATGTCCAAAGGTTGAATTGTGTGTACGTTGCCTCCTGTAGTGGAATCAGGAGGATTTTGTAGCCAGATTCACTTTCAAGAGGTAAGAACCCAACGTGGAACACTTTGGGTTCTTGATGACCTGAAACCAGCTCTCACCTTGGAGGGGAAGTGGAAACCTGCAACGTTAACCGGAGCCTCTGGGTGGCGCTGTGTGCTCTGAATATTGACCTGGAACAGAAGACACTGAGGTCAGCTGATGAGATACCTGATGGAAACCAGAGGGGAGTGAAGCTAGCGTCATCAGGAGACTGGCTAGGATTAGCTTAGCATTAGCTTCATACAGAGAGATCGAGAGGACGAATGATTTAACACAGTGTGTATGTAGACCAGTAAACTGAGGTTTGAACATGAGTCAGTTCATTGATCCTCCTCTCCTCACATAATCTGGACTAACCTGGATCATTTTAATCTGGACTAATCTGGACCACGTCTGGATTAATCTGGACTAACCTGGCCCATGTCTGGATAATTTAATCTGGACTAATCTGGATCATTTAATCTGGACTAACCTGGATCATTTAATCTGGACTAACCTGGATCATTTTAATCTGGACTAACCTGGATCATTTTAATCTGGACTAATCTGGATCACGTCTGGATTACTCTGGACTAATCTGGACCACGTCTGGATTAATCTGGACTAACCTGGATCATTTGATCTGGACGAACCTGGATCATTTAATCTGGACTAATTTGGAACACGTCTGGATTAATCTGAACTAATCTGGACTAACCTGGGCCATGTCTGGATAATTTAATCTGGACTAATCTGGATCATTTAATCTGGACTAACTTGGATCATTTAATCTGGACTAATCTGAACCACGTCTGGATTAATCTGGACTACCTTGACCTCCGGCTCCGTCCTCAGGTGCAGAGAGCCGACGTGCTCCAGCTCCAGCTGGTAGGTCAGAGCCAGGACTTTGATGTCGGTGGCCGACAGACTCGGGTAGTCTCCGGTCTTCTTGGAGAACTCAGTGACTGGAGAAGACACGAGGACGTCAGAGACACACTGAGACATATGTACATTCTATATCATAATAAGACTTGGGGGGGGGGGGGGGGTGTCACCATGTCTGATGTGCTCTGGGTGAGGTTCTCTGAAGTGAAGCTGGTAGGGCAGGAAGGCCAGACTCCTCCTGGTGGGTTTGTCTCTGATCTCGTCCACCACGTCCTTCAGAGTGTAGACGTTCCTGCCGATGTCCTGAAACATGAACCCAGACCATGAACTTTACACTCTGCCATCAGGACTGACCAGGAACTTTACACTCTGCCATCAGGGCTGACCAGGAACTTTACACTCTGCCATCAGGGCTGACCAGGAACTTTACACTCTGCCATCAGGGCTGACCAGGAACTTTACACTCTGCCATCAGGGCTGACCAGGAACATAACACTCTGCCATCAGGGCTGACCAGGAACATAACACTCTGCCAACAGGGCTGACCAGGAACTTTACACTCTGCCAACAGGGCTGACCAGGAACATTACACTCTGCCATCAGGGCTGACCAGGAACTTTACACTCAGCCATCAGGGATGACCAGGAACTTTACACTCAGCCATCAGGGCTGACCAGGAACCTCTTACTGATCCTCTCACATCTATAGAACTTGACCTAACAGATTTAACATCTATTATTCTAGACTAATTATCTTATACCTTTATTTTCTTATATTGACATATTTATTTATTTATTTATATTTATTTTCTCATTATATAATTACATACCCTGTTGTTTTACTGTCTGTGAGATCATTTAAGTTGAATTAATAAAAAGTAAATAGACGACATTTGACAGTTGTTCTGTTCCCAGATAATAAATAAAATAATTCATAAAATAAATTAAATAAACGTTAAAGCTTTGAACCATGTAACGTTAACCAGGTCTCAGTTTCTGCGGAGGATGTGTTGACTGTCAGCGGCTCTCTGACGGCCTCCCCCCCGGGGAGCTCCGCGCTCCCTCCGGTCTGATTCACGGACAGTACCGACCTCCGCAGCCCCTCCGCCGGTTCTCCTCCTCCCGCTGTACCTGCTCTCGGAGCCGGAGGAGAGTCAGACTCACCTGGAGAGGAGCTTTCTTCAGAAACGCTGCTGCGTCTGCGACAACATGCTCCACCAGGGTGGCCGCCATCTTGACATGATGAGCAGCTGGACGACTGACCAATCAGAAGACAGGAAGCACTGTCGTAACGTGTGGGATGTTTAAGTGCATCGTTTGTGTCGGAAATTTAACTTCCCGAAAATAAATGAGAAAAACAGTGACGTTTGTTTTGTGTTTTAAGTTTATTGGTGTTTTTCACAGACTTCATTGTGGTTTTAAGATTCTGTGTTTTACCTTACATTGTGTCACATAGATATACAATTAGATAAATATAAAGATAATAATGTAACGATGGATATCATCAGATACGGTAGTTTTGTGGGAGTCTGACAGAAAAAGAAACCGAGGTAAGTTTCTTGATGTAATTTAATTTAATTAATTTGATGTGTTTGACAATATGTTCACGTATTTAGACAAACTGATTTAATATATATATATATTAAATCATTTTATATATATATATATATATATATATATATATATATATATATATATATATATATATATATATATATACACACATTTCCAAATTATATAAACACACATTTATCCACTAGGTCACTAGACTTTAAACTTTAAAACTGCAAACATTTTTCCTTCTTTATTAATTAGCTGAACACGCCGAGTTGATCCGTGCTTTCATGACCCTCGTTTTTCCCAGCGGCAGTGAACGCGGCCTGAGGCCTCATAGTCACGTGGTGTTTTGTTGACGGTAGCGGACGGTAAAGATGGCGGCCCGCTGGAGCAGTGAGAATGTGGTGGTGGAGTTTCGGGATGCTCAGGTATTTCTGTCCGCGAGCTCAGGTGGAGGAGCGTTCAAGAACCGGAACCGACTCCGGAAAAGTTCCGAGAAACACAGAACCGCGTCTTGTCCGGGTTTAACCCGCCTTGGTTCTAATGTCGTGTCTGTTTGTGACAAACGAAACAATCAGAACTGTCCCTTCAGGTCTAATTTATCATGAACATGTTCGTTAAATACAGATTGAGTTGAATTATTGATCAACAGGAAACTTATCAGCAGGTGTTTTTAAGATCAGGTGATGATTTCATTCTGTTCTTCAGGTAAAAAGAAGATTTCAAGTTCGTCTTTGGTCTCGTTCAGTCCTCACATCAACACCTGGTCTCAGCTGATCACACCTGTCCACCTCTAAGTTCCTGTGTTCACTTAGACTTTATTCATCCACAAAGACAAAGAAAGATAAAATAAAATAAGATTAACCTAAAATATAAGTATATGAACAAATGGACAAGAACCATAGGAATGATAATAAGGTGCAGTAATGTGTATTAACATGAGTAACATGGAGTTATCTGTTACAGAGAGGACAGCTGTCTTCATATAAATGTGTCTCACCTGGTCTCACCTGGTCTCACCTGTCCATCTACCTGGTCTTAATCTAAATGTGTCTCCACATGCGTCCCCAGCCAGCACTTGAGATCTGATCTCAGTGTGTGTGTCTGTAAATCAGCAGCGCCATCATGTGGTCACAGCTGCTGTCTCTAATGGATCTCTACCTACCGCTGGATCAGAACCATCAACAGCTGCTGGTTGCCTTGGAGACATGATCCAGATGTTGGAACCAGATGGAAAGACTCTCACATGTTAAGATGTGTCTGTGTTGATACCTGGACGTTAAACCAGTCAGGTGTGATCAGATGAACCAGGACCGATATTAATGTGAGGTCTGAATGGAGCCTCAGTCACAGGACAACACAAAATATTGAGATTAGCAGCAACTCATCTCACCAGAGGACCCTGAACACATCACAGATTTGTCTTCTTTAATTCTAAAACACGTTTAAACCTGATTAACTGGATTCACTCAGCCTCTCCTTATCAACCAAGAGTTCAAGGATCCATCAGTAAAATATGAATTCAGAGTTAATGAGATAATTAGTTAAATGATCTGATTAAAAATAAACATGTGTCTCGTGCTTTCAGGCCACTGCCATGTCTGTGGACTGTCTGGGCTCCCACGCTGTGCTGTCCGGGTAAGTTCAGGACACCTGAACGCACCATTATACAATATACAAAGAGTTTTTAATTTTAAACTATTTATTTCAGTCTTAGTTTAGAAAACTTCATGTTTGACTGATGCTCTCAGGTTTAAGGTGTGACAACACGTCAGCAGGATGAAGAATCTTTTAGATTTATGTTCCAGTGATGAGATAAAAGTCACTTAAAGTTTCCTCAGCTGTCATATAAAAGCGTTGGTATCAGATGTTTAAATGTGTCGTAGACGTCGCTTCCTCTACATGGTGAACCTGGAGGCTCCGTCTGAACCTCCGAGGAAGATCGGCCGTCACAGTAAGTGGGACGTGGGGACGGTCCAGTGGAACCCCCACAGGTCAGAGGCCCACGTGTTCGCTGCCTCGGTGAGTTCAAGGACTGACTGCTGACTGCGTGTTCATGAAAACATTTTAAAAATATAAATGAATCTTCAGACTGTTTTCATTAATCCTGTTTCATCATAGTTTTAGCTTGTTAGCTCCAGCTAACCAGTAAACTGACAGTGATTCAACTGAATTAGCTGCTCATGCTAGTTAATAAGCTACGGTGCATTTACTGCAACTGAGCATAGATGTAAGGGTGTAATGTTAGCATCTAATGTTAGCTCATGCTAACATCTAATGTTAGCAAGTACTAGCATCTAATGTTAGGGTCTAATGCTAGCATCTAATGTTAGCTCATGCTAACATCTAATGTTAGCGTCTAATGTTAGGGTCTAATGTTAGCTAATGCTAGCATCTAATGTTAGCTCATGCTAACATCTAATGTTAGCGTCTAATGTTAGCATCTAATATTAGCTCATGCTAACATCTAATGTTAGCGTCTAATGTTAGGGTCTAATGTTAGCTAATGCTAGCATCTAATGTTAGTTCATGCTAACATCTAATGTTAGCATCTAATGTTAGCATCTAATGTTAGCATCTAATGTTATCTCATGCTAACATCTAATGTTAGCGTCTAATGTTAGGGTCTAATGTTAGCTAATGCTAGCATCTAATGTTAGCTCATGCTAACATCTAATGTTAGCGTCTAATGTTAGCATCTAATGTTAGCTCATGCTAACATCTAATGTTAGCGTCTAATGTTAGGGTCTAATGTTAGCTAATGCTAGCATCTAATGTTAGCTCATGCTAACATCTAATGTTAGCGTCTAATGTTAGCATCTAATGTTATCTCATGCTAACATCTAATGTTAGCGTCTAATGTTAGGGTCTAATGTTAGCTAATGCTAGCATCTAATGTCAGCTAATGCTAGCATCTAATGTTAGGGTCTAATGTTAGCTAATACTAGCATCTAATGTTAGGGTCTAATGTTAGCTAATGCTAGCATCTAATGTTAGCAAGTACTAGCATCTAATGTTAGGGTCTAATGTTAGCTAATGCTAGCATCTAATGTTAGCAAGTACTAGCATCTAATGTTAGGATCTAATGTTAGCTAATACTAGCATCTAATGTTAGGGTCTAATGTTAGCTAATGCTAGCATCTAATGTTAGCAAGTACTAGCATCTAATGTTAGGGTCTAATGTTAGCTAATGCTAGCATCTAATGTTAGCAAGTACTAGCATCTAATGTTAGGATCTAATGTTAGCTAATACTAGCATCTAATGTTAGGGTCTAATGTTAGCTAATGCTAGCATCTAATGTTAGCAAGTACTAGCATCTAATGTTAGGGTCTAATGTTAGCTAATGTTAGTATCTTTTATATACTAAATCTATGTCATGGTAGCATATTTATATTTCTAGCTAACAGGAGCTAAATCTGTTGATGTAGCATTTGTTGAGGAATAAAAAGTGACTTAATAATTAATTCCACTACATTAGTTTACTACCTGACAGATGTAACTACCGTAATTTCCAGACTATAAACCGTTTCTGTTTTCACACGCTTTGAACCTTGCGGCCTAAACAATGACAGTTATGGGCTAACGGCCTCCAGGGGGCGCTCTAGCGGGAAGCCACACTGACAGGTGGAAGAGATAGAGCGCTGAAGAAGATGCTAGATTGACTTGAACAGTCGTTTTGCGCATAATGCACATCATGCGCACACCGTTATCATGGAAAACACGAAGAAAAGCATGTGATGCAGCTTTTAGTTAAAGGTAATCTGGCTGTCGAAGAAGGAACCAGAGCTGCTGCACGTGAGTTTGTTATCAATGAATCGATGGTGAGACGTTGGAGACAGCAGCTTTAAAAAATAATATCTCAACGTGGACACCTGCGGCTTATAGACAGGTGCGCTCAATAGTCCGGAAATTACGGTAATCAAACAGGTGTTCACCTCCTATTGGATAATCACTGCATGGGTGATTATCGCTCAGCTGACAACAAGTTATTTAAGCCCAACTGATGCAATGAGTAGCTTCTCATTTCTTCAACAACCATGTCTAAAGACACATCCTGTGGTCGTCTGTTTGAGAAGGGTCAAATCATTGGCATGCATCAAGCAGAGAAAACATCTAAGGAGATTGTAGAAACTACTAAAACTGGGTTAAGAACTGTCCAACGCATTATTAAAAACTGGAAGGATAGTGGAGAAGCATCAGGGTAAGAAGAGAGGCAGATGAAGTGATGCACCCATCATGCCTAGTGTCTACTGTACAAGCCTGTGCTATGGGGCAGTGCTATGATCTGGGGTTGCTGCAGTTGCTCAGGTCTAGGTTCAGCAACATTATGAGGTCAGCTGACTACCTGAATATACTGAATGACCAGGTTATTCCATCAATGGATCATATTCCAAGATGACAATGCCAGGATTCATGGGGCTCAGATTGTGAAAGAGTGGTTCAGGGAGCATGAGACATCATGTCCACACATGGATTGGCCACCACAGAGTCCAGACCTGAACCCCTTTGAGAATCTTTGGGATGTGCTGGAGAAGGCTTTGTGCAGTGGTCAGACTCTCCCATCATCAATACAAGATCTTGGTGAAACATGAATGAAACACTGGATGGAGATAAATCTGGAGACATTGGAGAAGATTATAGAAACAATGATACAGAGAATGAGCTGGAATCAGAGATAAAGGAGGTCCATCCAGATATTAGAGGGGGACCTTTTATTTTGGTGGTGACTATTGTTTTGGCCAGGCTGTGTATAATTTAATTGTCATTAAAATGATTTGACTGCTCGTTGTCCTGAACCCTGTGGGAGGTTTTAGTGTTTCTGGGTGTTTCTGTCCTCAGAGTAACCAGAGAGTGGATCTGTACTCGTGGAGGGACGGCTGTGGAGAAGCTCACACCTCACTGCAGGGACACACCCGGGTCATCAGGTAACAGCAGGGACCAATCAGACGCACCCATCTGCTGCTAAACTGTGATGCGTTCAAGGACTCATGGATTAACTGTGATGCGTTCACTGACTCACCGTGGTGTGTCGTTGTTTGCAGTGATCTGGACTGGTCCTGGTTTGAACCAGAGTTCCTGGTCACCAGCTCAGTGGACACCTACATCTACATCTGGGACACCAGGTGAGAGTCTCCCGTCCTGGTTCAGTTCAGTTTGACAGAGCTGGGTCCAGACTGAGTTCCATCCTCTGAAGCAGGGGGGTCAAACTCAATTTTTTTCTTGGATGGTGGTTCATCGATGTCTGAGCTGAGGGAATCCTCAGGATGGAGTGAAGGTGTCTCCTCTGAGACGTCAGCTTCATCCAGGACAGTAGCTGCTCACAGTTCTGCTGAACATGTAGAGCATGTGAGTGTGTGGAGCTGAGGCAATGTGTCGGGGGTGAAATGTGGAAACGCAGCATCATACCTTGACTTCAGCGTGTCGCTACACTGGAGGTCAGTCAGCTCCAACCAACCTCCACATGGAGCTGACTGACCTCCACTGAGCCGTTCAGACTCACGTGTCTGGACATCAGATCACCAGGTAAACTCCAGCTCCTCGTACTTGTGGTGGCGTTTGGTTTCATAGTGTCGTCTAATGTTGTCCTCCTTGGTTAGAGGCACGTAAGCTCCACATACAAGACAAACAGGTCTGTCTTTTACATATTAAACAGATATTCGTCCACAAAGGTTCGTCCTGTTTTCTGCCTTTATTTTTTGGGAGGGGTAGCGTGAGGACGCTGTGACTCCTGTCAGCAGAGGACAGGGTACTTACAGACAAAGAGTTTGACGCCTACGCTCTAAAGGAACAGCTGAACTTTTTAAAGACTGATCCCTTCAGAGAGACAAACAGAATCAGTGTCTGCTCAGAGTTTAAATAAAATAAAATATAATTCATCTCTGGCTCATTAACGTCTGTTTGTCTTCACAGAGACACCAGGAAACCTACGGTGGCGTTGTCTGCTGTCGGTGAGTCGCAGTTCATTTCCTAAATCACACATCAGCTGATTGATGGACTCCCTTCTGTCTCAGTCAGCTGTGAGTCTGGTGCATTCAGGGACACTCCAACATCTGAGACCTAAAAATAAAAAAGTCTAAATACAGACATCTAGACTCCTGTGGTTCCATGTTCTTTAAACGTCGCCTATTCAGATGTTCAGATGTCTGAGTGTCCTTGAATGCACCGCTCCTGTGAAGATGAACCAGCTTTTATTTGCTGATGAATTTAGAAGAAGGAAGAAAACATGACTTTAGTTACGAGGCAGATGTGTCTCTCTCCTTCCTCCAGCCGGGGCGTCTCAGGTGAAGTGGAACAGGAAGAACCAGAACCTGCTGGCGTCCAGTCACGATGGAGACGTTCGGATCTGGGACAAAAGAGTGAGGACTGAGAGAGACCTGCTGATTGGTTCCTCTGCGCCGTACTCAGGACGAGGCCTTCAGGTTCACATCCCAGACCCAGGAGATCAGAGCGTCTGAATGTTTTTATCTTTCTCTCCGAGCAGAAGCCGAACACGGCGGCCGAGTACGTGGCCGCTCATCTGTCCAAGATCCACGGCCTCGACTGGCATCCGGACAACGAGTTCATCCTGGCCACGTCCAGCCAGGACAACTCCGTGAAGGTGAGGACGGACCAATCAAACGCTCTGAACTCAACCACTGACTCTTGTCTCTTTTCACTTCTTTATTCTGATTGTTTTAAAGAAGTCAACGAACTTTAAATGGTAACGAACACAAGATGAATGAACCTGTTGGAAGGTTTTAATGTCCCGTCACTCTCAGGATCCGTTCAGACCTTTAACGTCTGATCTCACCTGTCCTCACCTGTCCATCTCTAAGTCCCTGTGTCTCCACCTGGTCTTAATATAAATGTGTCTCCACATGCGTCCCCAGCCAGCTCTGGAGATCTGATCTCAGTTTGTCTGTCCCGGGACACAACAGTCTAATCATGTGTTTCCTCTCTGCTGTTTCTGGGTGTAGTTCTGGGATTACCGACAGCCCAGGAAGTACCTGAACATCCTGTCCTGTCAGGTGCCAGTGTGGAAGGCCAGGTACACGGTGAGTATGAACACCTGAGTTCCAACAACAGACCGACAGAACCAAGGCTTCAGTTTCAAACCCGTATCATTTAAATCA
This sequence comes from Chelon labrosus, assembly GCF_963514085.1. Classification (NCBI taxonomy): domain Eukaryota; kingdom Metazoa; phylum Chordata; class Actinopteri; order Mugiliformes; family Mugilidae; genus Chelon; species Chelon labrosus. Next base: position 552,892 of record NC_140339.1, on the reverse strand, counting down.
ACCAGACTTTAAGAGCTGGAGACGTTTTCTTTCTCGTAATAACTGAAGAAAACAAAGAGACATTAGACTCGGTAGGAAGTCACTGATAATATTTCTGGACTGAGAGCTCAGACACATTTAAAAGAACGGAGACACAAGAACACGAGGGACCAGGCGTCTGGTCCTGGATGGAGGGAGGGAGGATGCGTTGAGGATGCGTTGAGGATGCGTTCATGCTGCTCTGTGTTTTCAGCCGTTCTCCAACGGTCTGGTCACCGTCATGGTTCCTCAGCTGAGGAGAGAGAACAGCTTGTTGTTGTGGAGCACGCTCGACCTCAACAGTCCCGTCCACGCCTTCGTAGGACACGACGACGTGGTGCTGGAGTTCCAGTGGAGGCCTCAGAAAGAAGGTGATGACGCTAACGTTTCCCTCTGCTCTCAGTCTTTGTGCTAAGCTAGGCTAACCTCTGTGTCTGTGACTGGACTGATCATCATGAGCATGTAGAAGACAGAATGTCTTCATAAACGTCCATACATTCACTCAGAAGAAGACGTTAGTAGTTGTTGTCTGTGTCCAGGATCGAAGGACTACCAGCTGGTGACGTGGTCCAGAGATCAGACTCTGAGGATCTGGAGGGTCGATCCTCAGCTCCAGAAGGTCAGAGGTCACAGACGACGTCAGCCAGGCTCTCCTGATGTTCACTGGTTAACGTCCTCCCTTCTTCTTCTTCTTCTTGTGTAGCTGTGTGTCAGTGACGTGGTGGAGGACCTGATGGAGGGGATGTCTCTCACCGTGGAGACCGAGAAGTCTCTGTCGTCTCAGGAGCCTGAGGGCCACCACGGTGTGGGCCCCGCTGCAGACAACCTGCTGGGTGAGAACCTGCAGGACTCTGCTCTACAGAGTCTTGGAGTCTGACTTTGGTTCTGGTTCTGGTTCTGAGCCGTGGTCCTGGTGTTTGTGTCTCAGATCAGGACGGCTCTCTGACCTCTGGAGGTCGTCAGGACTCGGCGGCGGGTTCAGGTCTGGCTCAGACTCTGCAGCAGGAGTTCTCTCTGGTCAACCTGCAGATCAGGAACGTCAACGTGGAGGTGAGAGCTTTGGTTTCTGTCGTGAGTCGTCCTCCATGTTTGTTCCTGAAGGATCTGAAGCTGCATCGGTGTCGTCCTCGTGTCTTTGTGGTGCAGATGGACGCCCTGAACCACAGCTGTGTGGTGTCGGCTCACTTCGGCGCCCATCAGGTTCACCTGGTGGTCAAGTTTCCTGCTCAGTATCCCAACAACGCCGCGCCCACCTTCCAATTCGTCTCCCCGACAACCATCCCCTCCGCCATGAAGACCAAGATCCAGAAGGTACCTGAACGCACCGCACTAGAGGGTCGCTGATTAAAAACCTTCAGTCACGCCTGGTCCATTTTATTTCATTGTTTATCTTTTTTTACTCTTGATGTTTACTCTGTCTTTTCTGTATGACGTTGTATTTTCAGGACTAATAAAGGTTTGTCTTGTTCTTCTTCTGCTCAGATCCTCAGAGACACGTCGGTCCAGAAGGTGAAGAGGAACCAGAACTGTCTGGAGCCGTGTGTCCGTCAACTCGTGTCCTGTCTGGAGTCTGATATGGTGAGAACTAGAACTCGAACCAGAACCAGAACCAGAACACTAAGTCTCTTCCTCTTTCCTCTGGCGCCCCCTTCAAGACAAACATATTATCTCAGTGACAGTTATAAGACGCTAACACAGTCTCTCTGTCTGTCCTCTGTCAGACACAGGAAGACAACCCGTCCTCTGGTCCCTTCGTCCTGTCCAACCCGGTGACTCCGGCCCTGCAGGCGTTTCCTCGGGTCACCAACACCTACGGCTCCTACCAGGTACCAGGAGCAGGTTCAGCACCAGAGTATTTCCAGAAACAGAATCTGTCTCTGACGCTCTTCTCCTCCAGGACGCCAACATCCCGTTCCCTCGGACGTCCGGCGCTCGTTTCTGTGGCACCGGCTGTTTGGTTTACTTCACCCGACCAATTACCATGCACCGCTCTGCCCCGCCCACAGAGCCCACCCCCAGGTGAGGTTACAAACTCGACCCTACAAACCAGAAACCTGCATGTTTCTGTCTCGATGTCTATGACTGCTGTCACTCTTCTGTCCATCACCGCATTAAGCCCCGCCCACATCATCTGATTGTGGTGTTAGCGCCCACTGCAGGCTACAGAGTTTATTAATATCACAAAGCTAACATGTAAAGTTTGTCCTGAAGGGGGCGCTAGAGGAACATTGAAAGTGTTTTTCCAGTGACAGGAGGAGATGAGCTGGTCTGGCGTTCAGGCTCGATGCTAAGCTAACGGTGAGCTGTGTCTGTGCTCAGGTCCCTGTCGGCTCTGTCGGCCTATCACAGCAGCGTCCTGACTCCCATGAAGATGCGTTCAGAGTCTCAGAGCACGCTGCGTCTGTACAGCGGCAGCCCGACTCGCTCCGACAAAGACACCGTCTCCATCTCGTCCTTCTACTACAAAGAACGGGTGAGACACAGAGACCTGATGCTAACATGTTAACACTCTGTTTGAGATGTGGAAGTTCATTAAAGACTAAACCAATCATCAGTCTGTGGGCGGAGACAAGAGGACACACTGTCTCATGGTCTTTGGTCTGGACTGGTGGACTCAGACGTCTCCTCGTTTCAGTGAAGCTGGTTCCACTGTGTTCTTAGAACGGTTCTCACTGAAGGTTCTTAACATGTTGATGGGACCAGACACATAAAGAAGATGGTGACGCTAGTGTTTCTGGTGTGTCCTGCACCGTTGGAGCCAGTTGGACATCTGTCTGTATCAGCTGATTCAGGAGAGGACAGTCTGTAGCCTCCTAGTCTCCTAGCCTCCCAGCTAACAGTAGCTCTACCCAGCCTCCCAGCTAACAGTATCTCTTCCTAGCCTCCCAGCTAACAGTATCTCTTCCTAGCCTCCCAGCTAACAGTAGCTCTACCTAGCCTCCCAGCTAACAGTATCTCTTCCTAGCCTCCCAGCTAACAGTAGCCTCCCAGCTAACAGTAGCTCTTCCTAGCTTCCCAGCTAACAGTATCTCTTCCTAGCCTCCCTGCTAACAGTAGCCTCCCAGCTAACAGTAGCTCTTCCTAGCCTCCCAGCTAACAGTAGCTCTTCCTAGCTTCCCAGCTAACAGTAGCTCTACCTAGCCTCCCAGCTAACAGTATCTCTTCCTAGCCTCCCAGCTAACAGTAGCATCCTAGCTAACAGTAGCCTCCCAGCTAACAGTAGCTCTTCCTAGCCTCCCAGCTAACAGTAGCTCTTCCTAGCCTCCCAGCTAACAGTAGCTCTACCTAGCCTCCCAGCTAACAGTAGCTCTTCCTAGCTTCCCAGCTAACAGTAGCTCTACCTAGCCTCCCAGCTAACAGTATCTCTTCCTAGCCTCCCAGCTAACAGTAGCCTCCCAGCTAACAGTAGCTCTTCCTAGCCTCCCAGCTAACAGTATCTCTTCCTAGCCTCCCAGCTAACCGTAGCTCTTCTTGGCCTCCCAGCTAACAGTAGCCTCCCAGCTAACAGTATCTCTACCTAGCATTCCAGCTAACAGTAGCCTCAAAGCTAACATTATCTCTTCCTAGCCTCCCAGCTAACCGTAGCTCTTCCTAGCCTGCCAGCTAACCGTAGCTCTACCTAGCCTCCCAGCTAACAGTATCCTCCCAGCTAACAGTATCTCTACCTAGCATTCCAGCTAACAGTAGCCTCCCAGCTAACATTATCTCTTCCTAGCCTCCCAGCTAACCGTAGCTCTTCCTAGCCTCCCAGCTAACAGTAGCTCTTCCTAGCCTCCCAGCTAACAGTAGCTTTTCCTAGCCTCTTAGCTAACAGTAGCCTCCCAGCTAACAGTATCTCTACCTAGCCTCCCAGCTAACAGTATCTCTTCCTAGCCTCCCAGCTAACAGTAGCCTCCCAGCTAACAGTAGCTCTTTCTAGACTCCGAGGTAACAGTAGCTCTTCCTAGCCTCCCAGCTAACAGTAGCTCTTCCTAGCCTCCCTGCTAACAGTAGCCTCCCTGCTAACAGTAGCTCTTCCTGTTTCCTCTTTTGAATGATTAATCCAGACTACTGCCACCTGCTGGTATGAGGAGTTATTTCCTCTCATGTGTAGAACGAATGGACCAGGTCGTTGGCTGTTTGTGGTGCGTTCAAGGACACAGGAGACGTGACAGTCGGTCTTTATACAGTTGAGGCCGAAATTATTAGCCCCCCTATGGAAATTTGATTCTTTTGAAAATATTTCCCAAGTGCTGTTAAACAGAGCAAAGAATTTTTAACACGTCTTTCAAACATCTGCCATTTATTTTGGATGCTTACATTATTTTAATTTCCACACAGAAATGAAATTATTTCACAAAAACTAAAAATTACCAGGGTCAAAATTATTAGCCCCACTGATGTTAACTGTCAGTTGTGTATCCTTTTTGCTGGATAACAGCCTGTAGTTGTTTGTTGTAGTTTTCAACAAGTCCCTGACACGTCTCCTGAGGAATACCAGCCCATTCTTCTTTGGCAAATCTCTGAAGCTCTTCCAGATTTGATGGCATTCTGGCATGGACCTTGGTCTTTAGTTCACCCCACAGATTTTCTACAGGATTCAAGTCAGGGCTTTGTGCAGGCCATTCAATAACATTCACTTTGGTCTTCTGGAGGTAGTTCTTCACCAGGAGTGACGCGTGTTTTGGGTCGTTGTCGTGTTGGAAGACAAAGCGATGACCCAGACCCAGTTTTGCTGCTGACTGCTTGACATTTTCTTTAAAAATCTTCACATATCCTTCTTTCTTCATGATTCCTTCCACCTTGACCAGATTCCCAGTTCCAGATGCACTAAAGCATCCCCACAGCATAATACTCCTTCCACTGTGTTTCACTGTGGGGATGGTGTTCTGTTGGTTATACGCCTCACCCTTCTTTCTCCAAACATAAGCAATGTCTCTGTGGCCAAAGAGCTCTTGTTTCGTCTCATCTGACCAAAGGACATGCTTCCAGTATGCATCATCTTTGTCCAGGTTGTCCTTAGCATACTTCAGTCTGCCTTTAAGGTCTCTTCTGCAGAAGTGCAGTTTTTCTTGGTCTGCAACCTCCCAGTCCATTCCTGTGCAGAACTCTAGTGGTTGTCTTCTTTGAGACTACAATTCCCGACAAGGCTAAGTCATTCCCTAGTGTCTTGGCGGTTGTTCTGGGGTCTTTAGACACATCTTTCGCTTCCTACCTCTGCCAGGCTTGTTCCGTACAATGTGGCACTCTTTTAATTTCTTGATGATGGTTCTCACTCCACTTCTTGACACTTGGAAACGCTGTGATAACTTTGTGTATCCTTCTCCTGCTTTGTGAGCATCAACAATTCTCTTTCGCAAGTCTAAACTGATTTTTTTTTGTTTTTGGCATGATGCTTCCTCAAGTGCCAGCCAAAACCATTACTGGAGGATTTATACTGTGTGTAAATTGGGAGATAACTCTTAATTTTAATTTGATTTTACAAGCTTTGAGCATTACAAAGTCAAAGCACATCATTGCACAACAGTGGTTTGTGCTATGGCTAAATAAAATGGTCAGTTCTTAAGGGGGCTAATAATATTGACCGTGGTCATTTTTTATTTTTTTTAATAATTCTGTTATTGTGTGCAAATTGAAGTAATTTATGCTTTCTAAAGAAAACTAGTATGTTTAGAAATGCTATGTTGAAAATTCCATGCTCTACTAAAAAAGTAAAAAAAAGAAAATTTTAATTTCATAGGGGGGCTAATAATTTCGGCCTCAACTGTAGTTGTTTGGAGTCTAAAACACACCTGTGAGGGTTGAGCTGGATGTAAATCACCAGAACAGTTGTTTGTTCCCGTCGTCTTCCTCCAGAACACGTAGCCGTTGAACTTCCTGACAGAAGCTTTATTCTACTTCCTGGAGTCTTTCTCTTGGTTTCAGCTGGTCTTCTTCTGGACGCTGGTGTCCTCCCTGAACATTTCAGTCATTAATAAACTTCCATAAAGAGCAGTGAGGGATTGTGGGTAAATAACAGTTGGAGGTGAACGTCTTCAGAAGCTGTGTCCATCTCTTCCTCATGGTCTTCTGTCTGTTTTTATTTGTTCCTGTTGTGTTTCTCTCTGGCCAATCACCTGCCCTCCACGCCGCTGTGGGCCACTCCTCCTTCTCACTCTCCTCCAATCAGAAGCTCCCAATCTCTGCCTCTCGCCGCTGGTCTGTCCAAACCCTCCATGATTGGCCGGTATTGAGCTCTATCCCTCCATCAGAGCATCCGTCCATCTCATCCATCCCTCTTTGCTCTGTCGTTCTCTTCTCTGGGGCTTTTAACGGTTTATTCATCAGCATGTCACTGATTAACTAACTGCTCTAACTCTAACACGTTTAAACTCTGTGTTCTGGATTTAAAGCTTTTCAGTTTTTCTTTCTGAGGCTGAACGTTCAGAGCTACGGGTTTCATGCTTCAGCTCCAGCATCTTCAGTTCAGTCCCAACTAGTAAAACACAAATGCTGCACAGACTTTCAGCTAATCTAAAGAAAATAAAAAAACAAGTTTATTGGTTGTCAGATAAACAGCAGGTGGAGCTGGAGGTAAACCACCACAGAAGAAGAGATGGCGTCATTAAAGGAGCTCCATGATCACATGATCCAGGATATTTTGACATGTTTCAGGTCTTTTTCTGCTCAGATTTAAAATGTGAATTCAAACCAGTGGGAACAGAAACTCTGGAGCTCCAGCTACAGCATGCTAGCAGGGTTAGCCTTTAAAGCTGCAGACATGCTAACTCACGCTACGTGTTTGACTTTGAGGCTGAGATGTTGAGACGTGACTTCCTGTCAGAGACCAGCAGCAGGTCCTGAGTCTCATTCTTCCAACAAACTCAACGTTAGCGAGGCTGTTTAGCAGCGTATGCTAGTGGTTGCTAGTGGTTGCTGGTGGTTGCTAGTGGTTGCTGGTAGTTGCTGGTGGTTGCTAGTGGTTGCTGGTGGTTGCTGGTGGTTGCTAGTGGTTGCTAGTGGTTGCTGGTGGTTGCTGGTGGTTGCTGGTGGTGCGACATTTTTTGCTCTTTTGAAACTGTGACTCATCAACCAATCAGATCCGTTCGTTTCCGTGTTATATCTACAGCCAGTGCTCGTTCCAAGCAACGCCGTCAATAACGAATGAGAATGTTTCCTACAACACAAACAGAGTCGTAGCTTCTGTTGCTCATAGTGTGAAAGGCCTGTGAGGAGGTGAAGAGGAGGTGAAGAGGAGTCATACGTCTTAGCACATGCCTCCATCTTGGTTCACAGTTTAGTTTTCTGTATTGGAAGCTTTGATTTTATATTTTATATTTCCATTATTTCTCTTCCTCACAACCAGACGTTACTCTGGTCCATCGTTACTTTCAGTTTGTCCTCGCTAGCTGCAGCCGTTAGCTGTAAATAGCTAATGCTAGCCTTTCATCAGTCACACTGAGACACTGATGAGACAGGAAGAACTCGAGCGTTAGATTCTGAACACGTCTCTAATCGACCTAACGACGTCTTGTCTGACGCTTCTAACGCTCACTAACACCTCCAGGTGAGTTTCTCTTGATCAGCTTCATGTGAAACAGTTTTAATGTAATTTGTTCATTTCATGTTAGTTTGTTAATAAACTGGACACGAACGGAGCTCACACTGCGAGACAGTCAACAGCTGATGAGTCAAGTCCAGAGAATGAAACCGTCTCCAGGTCTAGTTTGGTTCTGTCCTGAGATGGAGATCGACCAGAACATCTCGTTAACATCTCGTTAACGTCTCGTCCTGAGGACAAACCTGACTGATCTGTCCTGTTTCCATCAGTGTAGAGGGAACGTATTTATTGGCCACCTCATCAGTCTGTCAGTGTCTCGCAGTGTGGACAGACTCTGTCCTCTGTCTCCTAGACCACTTTTAATCAGGTGGTGCTTTGTCTCCTCTGGGCTGGCTGTCTCCTCCTGTCTGTCTCCCTCCCGTCTCTCTTTCCGTCTCTCTGTTAGAAATCCCGCCGCTTCAAGACGAAGAGAGAAGGATCCGACTACAGCAACCGTCCCATCAAACTGGCGGGGAAGGTGATCATCCAGGAGACCTCCTGTCTGCTGCCCGTCCACAAAACTCTGGGAGAGAGCTACATGTGAGAGACACGGCCGAGACACGTCATAGACTAGAGACTAGAGACCAGGGACTAGATCAGATGGGCTAACATGCTAACATCACGAACCAACATTTGTCTCAGTCGTTAGAAACTAAAGCTGAACCAGAACCTTCTTAGACCAGATTAGAGCAGGACTGGTTTCACTGCTGTACCTAATGAAGTGGCCAGGGTGTGTCTCCGTGCTAACAGTTGTGTGTTTCCAGTCTGAACATGAACGACATCCAGGACACGTGTCAGAAGAACGCAGCGGCGGCGCTGGCGGTGGGACGCAGAGACGTGGCCAAGGTCAAAGTTCACGGAGACGTTTTCATGTCTCAGCTGATCAGCTGTTCCCCAGAGAGGAGACGACTCATGAACTGAACTCTGTCCTGTGCAGGTCTGGGCTCTGGCGTCGGCAGCCACCAGTCAGGACCTGAGTCCAGATTCAGACCCGGACACGGAGACGCCCTGGGCCAGACACCCGTTTGGACGCCACCTGCTGGAGACTCTGTGAGTTCAGAGAGACGGCGTCTGGACATGGATGTGATCTGTCACAGCTGACCTGTCTCTGTCTCCTCAGGCTGGACCACTACAGTCAGATGAGTGATGTCCAGACTCTGGCCATGCTCTGCAGCGTCTTCAGAGCTCAGGCTCCGCCTCCAGACTGCTACGCCCTGTATGGACACCACCCGGCTCGCCCCTCCATGTTGCCCCCCCACCACTCCAGATATGTAAGTCAGCTACAGACTGGAAAGGGTTTAATGCACGGACAGGTGCAGTATAGGTCACGAGCCCCGCCCCCTCCATGTTAGTGGGCGGGACTAACCAGAAACCAGAGGAGGAGGAGGAGGAGGAGGAGGAGGAGGAGGAACCCAGAGAAAGAGGAGGAGGAGGAGGAGGAGGAGGAACCCAGAGAAAGAGGAGGAGGAGGAGGAGGAGGAGGAGGAACCCAGAGAAAGAGGAGGAGGAGGAGGAGGAGGAGGAACCCAGAGAAAGAGGAGGAGGAGGAGGCGTGGCAGGCATCTTCTGTTTCTACAGTGTTCAAGAACATACATCAGCATTATATTAACTATGTAGTCCCGCCCATTAACATTAAGGGGGAGGGGCTTATATGTCCTATACAGCAGTCAGCCACCAGGGGGAGCTCCACATGCTTTGAGGAGCCGTCATGGCGTCCACTGGTTCTACAGTCAGGGGCGCCGCTAGGGATTTTGGGCCCCATGAAAAGAATCTTTACAGGGCCCCCCAACATAGCGGCGAAATTTTTTGATGCTATGTTACATACTGGGGCTGGTTCAGGGGCAGGGGAAGTTGGGGGCTGACAGACAGCTGTTGTTGCTGCAGCTGCTGGTGCACTTGACTCTGTTCAGAATGAGGCATCATTTTGACAGAGGGGAGATCAACTATTATTGAATAAGAACAGCTTGATAAATGTTTGACTGGATTGATTATTTAACTAATATAGCAGTAAAATGTAAAAATCCAGAGTTTTCTTGAGCTAACATGGTGAGAAAAGGGAGCTAGCTTATAGACCACAGACAGGGACAAAGTTAATATTCCAGAACTTTCCACCACAACTAACAAACCCACCTTTTATTTAAATACTGGGTGACATATTGTCGACGCTTCCACTCCTTCTCCTCTCTTAATTTCTTTTCTTTTCTTTTGTGGCTGCCTGATGTTTGAGGCATACTGCCGTCTCCTCCTCATTGCCCGCTGTGGCGCTGTGTGACAAACCGCCGGTGCGCTACCTGCAGCTGATCCAGTCGGACTGAACCATTTTACATAAATGGGGGGGGGGGGGGGCCCTGCAGGCGTTGATGTTTCCAAAACAAATAAAGTTATTGTTACCAGGACATTGAAAATAAAACATTTGTGATTATATGTTAGTTAATAACTTAGTGTCATTATTTTTTCTGTATTATAATTTCATCATCATTAGGGGCCTCTCTGGGCCCCCCTCAATCATGGGCCCCTAGAATCCGTCTCCTTTACCCCCCCTTTTCGGCGCCCCTGTCTACAGTCTGTGGTTAAACTGTTTGGAGAGCAGACAGGAAGTGATGTAATGTTGTGTCTCAGCCCAGCTTCACCTCCAGCTCCGTCACCTCCGGCTCCTGCTCCAGTACGTCTGACTCCATCACCGCAACCACCTGGATCCCAGGTGAGGCTCCCCAGCGCCACGCGCCGGCCGCCCCCCCTCCAGGCCCCTCCCCCCCCCCACATGTGATTTATTTAATGTTTTTCATTTACAGGACGAGACTCGGAGCACATCAACCCCTGGGGCGAGTCCTCTCCTGACGACTATCGCTACGGCAACCAGGGCTACACAGACCCACGGGAACGAGAGCGAGAGCAGCACGACATGAACAAGAGGTGACGTAGCTCCGCCCCCCGCTCTGACTCAGACACGTCTTTGTGTTTGTGGCTCTGATGTCACTTCCTGTCCCTGTGCAGGTTGCTGGACCCGGCCAACACGCTGCAGTTTGACGACTTCAAGAAGAGTTACGGTGAGATCCTGTACCGCTGGGGTCTGAGGGACAAACGAGCCGACGTCCTCAAGTTCGCCTCCTGTCCTCCTGAGCCGCACAAAGGCATCGGTATGTCCTCAGGACGCTGCGTCACGTCCTGTCTGTCTCTTTATCTCAGCAGATGTCACAGTTTCACTAAACAAACCTTTTAACAGATAAAGACATGAATCGTGTCCTCACTGACTGAGTGTCCCCTTGGACCCGTCTCTGTCCCGTTGTCTCGTTGCAGAGTTCGGCGTGTACTGCTGTCACTGTCGCAGTCAGGCTCGTGGGACTCAGTGCGCCGTCTGCAAGCGTCTCACCTTCCAGTGCGCCATCTGTCACGTGGCCGTCCGCGGTTCGTCCAACTTCTGTCTGAGCTGTGGACACGGAGGACACACCAGTCACATGATGGACTGGTTCCGGCGGCAGGACGAGTGTCCCGCCGGCTGCGGCTGCCACTGTCTCCTGCAGAGCACCTTCTGATGGGACACGCCTCCCGACAGAGGAGGAGGAGCTTTGAGACCGTCCGTCCTCCGGGACGTCCACTGATCTGAGACGTTTGTCCCCGCCGTCATCATGAAGGAAGACATTTAACGAACAGTTTCTCAGATTTAGGATTTATTTTGCGTTCTTAACGTGGATCAGCAGCTGTTTGACTGAATGTGAAGGAAACGACTCAAATAAATAAGAAATTAAATCAGTTACAGGGACTCATGTCCTCATTGGTCCATCATGTCCTCATTGGTCCATCGTGTCCTCATTGGTCCATCGTGTCCTCATTGGTCCATCATGTCCTCATTCCTTCACTGGAGGCCTCTGACCTCTGACCTCTGACCTCCTGGACAGGAAGTCAGATGAGCGGTGGAGGCTGAGGTCGATATCTGGACGGAGAGTTGAGTCGACAGAAGACGCAGAGAGTCACAGTCTCTGAGGTCTGACGTCTGGGGACAGGAAACGGCTTCACACAGCGTTCACACTGGAGACACATGAATGAATGAATGAATGAATGAAGACACATGAATGAATGAAGACACATGAATGAATGAAGACACATGAATGAATGAATGAATGAATGAATGAAGACACATGAGCACATGAAGGCCTCTGACCTTGACGATGTGACTTCCCGTTCCTTCAGTCGTCTTCTTCATGACGGCTGGGACGTCCTCCATCTTCTCTATGTCCCATAAACGAACCGTCCCGTCCTGCAGGGACAGAGTCAGAGGACACACCACAACACTCTGAATTCCCAGTTGGACAAAGTCTGGACCAGAGACAGTAGAAAGATGTAACAGCTCCTCTACAGTGAAGCCAAAGCAACTAGAGCTCCCCCTGGTGTCTGGCTGTAGTACAGGTCATAAGCTCCTCCCCCTCTATGTTAGTGGGCGGAGCTTGGGCCAAACTAAAACACTAGAATACACGTCACATCATTAATTTTTTAGGTCATTAATATAATGGTGATGAATGTTCAAGTGTTAATTTTAGAAACAGGATGTGACATAATGGTGACCACCGGTTGCCGTGACAACCGCTCTGTAAAGCGGTCAGAGCTTGTACCAGGTGGAGGTAGAGCAGAGCGTAGTGTTGAGTGAGTCTGGAGGAAGAGTGGGCGGGGCATCAATATCAGGCTCCGCCCTCAGACTGCACTGATCAGACTCTGGCTCCAAACTCACAAGATGGCTCCGCCCATAAAATATCTTCACTTTGATTTGTTCAGCTGGTTTTAGTTATTGTGATAAATGGTGACCTCCGTCCTTCAGTGTGTCCTCTAGTCCTGAGACAGACCCGGTACCTTAGAGGAGGACGCCACCACCTTCCTGTCAGCGCTGACTGACACATCCGTCACCCAGTCACTGTGGCCCTGTGACAGGATGAATGAACCACTGATGAATGAAGAGAAACAAACAGTCGGTCTGTCTTCATGATGTTAAATCACCTTCAGGACCAGAGTCTGACACAGTGACGACGTATCCCAGAATGCAACAGTCCTGTCGTAGGAGCCGGACACCAGCAGGGTAGCTGAGGAGAGAACAGCTGAGATGACCCAGACGTAGACAACACACACACACACACACACACGCCCTGCTGCCGCTGCCGCTGCCGCTGCCTTGCTCAGGGGCCTCACCGTCAGCAGAGAAGCTGCAGCAGCTCACGCTGCCTTCATGGCCCCCCGACAGCGTCGTACCGCCCTGGGACCTGAACCCCCCCGTGTGCAGGTCCCACAGCTTCAGTGTTTTATCCCACGATGCCGTGCACAGGAAGTGACCGTTGGCGGTGAAGCAGCAGTCGGAGACCACGTTGCCATGGTTACTGAGTGTGAGGTAGAGGAAGAGGAGGAAGAGGAGGAAGAGGAGGAGTAAAAACTAAAGCCACGTGAACAGGAAGTAAAGTCTCTCCAGACTGAATCAGGTCAGATTAATTAGAGGTCAGGTCCATGTCTGGGTCCATGTCTGGGTCAGGTCCAGGTCAGGTCCAGGTCAGGTCCAGGTCCAGGTCCAGGTCCAGGTCAGGTCCAGGTCCAGGTCCAGGTCAGGTCCAGTACCTGTGGGTGGACAGGGTGCTCCTCTGGTTCCTCAGGTCCCACAGTTTGAGGAGGCGGTCTGCAGACACCGTGGAGACTCTCTGGCTCTGAGGGTCGAAGCGACAGCGAGTGACGGTGGAGCGGTGATGACCTGGAGAAGGAGACGCCACGTCAGCATCTGATTGGACAGGAAGTCTGACCGTTCGGTGTCTGGGGCGTCGTACCGTCGACGGCGTGCAGCATCTGACCGCTGGAGGCGTCGCACACGTAAACGCCATTCTGAGGATCCGAGGCACAAACCAGGAGGCGACCGTCAGAGGAGGAGCAGCAGGAGGTCAGCAGACCGGCCGGCCTCCTCCTCCACTGGAACACATCATCACCATCATCATCATCATCATCATCATCATCAGCTGTGGTGTGTCCTGATGGGAACACTGAAGCAGTTACCAGAGCCTGTCCCGTCTCCAGATCCCAGACCACCATCTTCTTGTCCCAGGACACTGTGACCATCCTGACACACAAACGTTTAAAGGTTATTGGTTAATCTGTTAATCTCATTCATGGATTAATAATCCAACCACTGGTTCACCTGTTGCTGTTTGGGATCACAGCGCACTCACTGATGGTTCTACTGTGGACGCCATCAAAGGTCCTGAGAGGACGCCCACTCTGCACATCCTGGAGGTCAGAGGTCAACAGGAAGAGAGAGGAGAGGACAGGAAGCTCAGTGCATCATGGGACGTCCCCTAGCAGCCTAGACCTATAGCATGGTGGACGTCCCCCAGCAGCCTAGACCTATAGCATGATAGATGCCCCCCAGCAGCCTAGACCTATAACATGATAGACCTCCACCCGGCAGCCTAGACCTATAGCATGATAGATGCCCCCCAGCAGCCTAGACCTATAGCATGATAGATGCCCCCCAGCAGCCTAGACCTATAGCATGATAGATGCCCCCCAGCAGCCTAGACCTATAACATGATGGACGTCCCCCAGCAGCCTAGACCTATAGCATGATGGACCTCCCCCAGCAGCCTAGACCTATAGCATGATAGATGCCCCCCAGCAGCCTAGACCTATAGCATGATAGATGCCCCCCAGCAGCCTAGACCTATAACATGATAGATGCCCCCCAGCAGCGTAGACCTATAACATGATGGACCTCCCCCAGCAGCCTAGACCTATAGCATGATGGACTTCCCCTAGCAGCCTAGACCTATAGCATGATGGACGTCCCCTAGCAGCCTAGACCTATAGCATGGTGGACGTCCCCCAGCAGCCTAGACCTATAGCATGATGGACGTCCCCCAGCAGCCTAGACCTATAGCATGATGGACGTCCCCCAGCAGCCTAGACCTATAGCATGATAGATGCCCCCCAGCAGCCTAGACCTATAGCATGATAGATGCCCCCCAGCAGCCTAGACCTATAGCATGATAGATGCCTCCCAGCAGCCTAGACCTATAGCATGATGGACGTCCCCTAGCAGCCTAGACCTATAGCATGATGGACGTCCCCCAGCAGCCTAGACCTATAGCATGATGGACGTCCCCTAGCAGCCTAGACCTATAGCATGATGGACGTCCCCTAGCAGCCTAGACCTATAACAAGATGGGACGTCCCCCAGCAGCCTAGACCTATAGCATGATGGACGTCCCCCAGCAGCCTAGACCTATAGCATGATGGGACGTCCCCCAGCAGCCTAGACCTATAACATGATGGACCTCCCCCAGCAGCCTAGACCTATAGCATGATGGACCTCCCCCAGCAGCCTAGACCTATAACATGATGGACCTCCCCCAAACCCTAGACCTATAGCATGATGGACGTCCCCCAGCAGCCTAGACCTATAGCATGATGGACGTCCCCCAGCAGCCTAGACCTATAGCATGATGGACGTCCCCTAGCAGCCTAGACCTATAGCATGATGGACGTCCCCTAGCAGCCTAGACCTATAACAAGATGGGACGTCCCCCAGCAGCCTAGACCTATAGCATGATGGACGTCCCCCAGCAGCCTAGACCTATAGCATGATGGGACGTCCCCCAGCAGCCTAGACCTATAACATGATGGACCTCCCCCAGCAGCCTAGACCTATAGCATGATGGACCTCCCCCAGCAGCCTAGACCTATAACATGATGGACCTCCCCCAAACCCTAGACCTATAGCATGATGGACATCCCCCAGCAGCCTAGACCTATAGCATGATGGACGTCCCCCAGCAGCCTAGACCTATAGCATGATGGACGTCCCCCAGCAGCCTAGACCTATAGCATGATGGACGTCCCCTAGCAGCCTAGACCTATAGCATGATGGACGTCCCCTAGCAGCCTAGACCTATAACAAGATGGGACGTCCCCCAGCAGCCTAGACCTATAGCATGATGGACGTCCCCCAGCAGCCTAGACCTATAGCATGATGGGACGTCCCCCAGCAGCCTAGACCTATAACATGATGGACCTCCCCCAGCAGCCTAGACCTATAGCATGATGGACCTCCCCCAGCAGCCTAGACCTATAACAAGATGGGACGTCCCCCAGCAGCCTAGACCTATAGCATGATGGACGTCCCCCAGCAGCCTAGACCTATAGCATGATGGGACGTCCCCCAGCAGCCTAGACCTATAACATGATGGACCTCCCCCAGCAGCCTAGACCTATAGCATGATGGACCTCCCCCAGCAGCCTAGACCTATAACATGATGGACCTCCCCCAAACCCTAGACCTATAGCATGATGGACGTCCCCCAGCAGCCTAGACCTATAGCATGATGGACGTCCCCCAGCAGCCTAGACCTATAGCATGATGGACGTCCCCTAGCAGCCTAGACCTATAGCATGATGGGACGTCCCAAAGCCTAGACCTATAGCATGATGGACGTCCCCTAGCAGCCAAGACCTATAGCATGATGGGACGTCCCCCAGCAGCTTAGACCTAT
This sequence comes from Chelon labrosus, assembly GCF_963514085.1. NCBI lineage: Eukaryota > Metazoa > Chordata > Actinopteri > Mugiliformes > Mugilidae > Chelon > Chelon labrosus. The sequence continues at coordinate 536,806 of NC_140339.1, read as the reverse complement.
AGCATGATGGACGTCCCCCAGCAGCCAAGACCTATAGCATGATGGGACGTCCCCCAGCAGCCTAGACCTATAGCATGATGGACGTCCCCCAGCAGCCAAGACCTATAGCATGATGGGACGTCCCCCAGCAGCCTAGACCTATAGCATGGTGGACGTCCCCTAGCAGCCTAGACCTATAGCATGATGGGACAGCCTCTAGTTCCTCAGCTCTGAGACAGGAGGAAAGAAGACAGTCCTGTAGTTAAAGGACGTGTCCTGGACTTAAAGGACATGTCCTGGAGTTAAAGGACGTGTCCTGGTCCTGGTCAGATAGTAGAACTGGAGACTAATCTAACTCTGTCCAGAGAAACCAGATGATCAGCTTCAGAGAGGAGAGTTTACCCAGAGGACAGCAGAGACGTCTGAGGAGACACTGAGGACACATCGGTCTGAAAAGCAGAGTTGAACTGAGGTGACGGCGTCACGGTGACAACGCAACACCTTCACTGGAACCTGAACACACAATAACACACAGTAACACACAATAACACACTGTAACACACAGTAACACACAGTAACACACAATAACACACAGTAACACACAATAACACACAGTAACACAGATGATGGATGGAGGCGTCAGAGGACCTGAGGTAAAAATATAAAACGTATCTTGTGTCTCTAAAACTGTTTTTCATGTCGTGGCCTGTTTATGTGTTTTAATGGATTAGTGGGAGACGCTCAGTGTCTTCTTCTCTCCAGTGTCCTCTTCTCTCCAGTGTCCTCTTCTCTCCTGTGTCCTCTTCTCTCCAGTGTCCTCTTCTCTCCAGTGTCCCCTTCTCTCCTGTGTCCTCTTCTCTCCAGTGTCCTCTTCTCTCCTGTGTCCTCTTCTCTCCAGTGTCCTCTTCTCTCCAGTGTCCCCTTCTCTCCAGTGTCCCCTTCTCTCCTGTGGTAGTCTTGTCCAGTGATAAATGAAAGTGTCTCATGTTCTGGACGTTAGTTTCAGTTTAATTATTGTCCTTAGAGTTTAAAGTGTCTGTTAGTTTTTATTCTTCTAGTAAAACACGTTTCTTAAACTAATATTTAATTAAATTTAAACACGAACTAGTTTTTTGTTTCTGCTCTTCAACTTCCCGTGTCAGTGAACGCACCACGACGAGCTAGCATTAGCCACCGAGCTAACCGTTCAATGTCCGTACTTTCTTACCTGAGACTCCACCGTGGCCTCTCCTCCCGCCTCCTCCTCCTCCTCCTCCTCCTCCTCCTCCTCCTCCTCTCCTCCTGGAGGATCCTCCACTGATAAAGGGTCAAACTTTGTCGAAGCCATTTTCCAAACTTTCTTTAGTCAGCTAGCTAAAGGCTAACGGCTAAGACTGTAGCTAGGTGCTAGCGTCAGTAGTTACCATAGCAACGGCCCCACATGAACCGGATGAGGCATTCAGGAGCGGTAGGAGAAACGAGTGTTAAATAAAGTGCTTGTTTATTTGTTCATATCTGTCATTAAATGAATAAAACATCAGCAGCTTCTTGGTAAATCTTTATTAATTAAAATGAGCAGCAGGAGACAGGAGACAGGAGACAGACGTCCTCACGGAGGACACAGCTCCAGCTTCACCAGGACTCGTGGGACCGGATGCTCTTCAGCCTGGAGGCAGAGGACACGGAGACACTCACACTTTACATCCACAACAACAACAGCTGATGAGCAGCTGATGAGCAGCTGATAACGTGACCTCTAACCTCTGCAGCAGCTTGTCTGTGGACACCTGTCCGTCTTCAGCGTCCTCGTCACTGTCCTCTGAGCTGCTGTCTCCTGACTCCTCCTTCTTACTCTTCTTCTGCTGCTTCGCTTTGTGCTTCTGCTTCTTGTGTTTCTTCTTCTGTGGAGGAAAAACAAGCAGAGTCAGAGACAGGAAGTCTTGCTCCTCCTGCTCCTGCTCCTCCTCCTCCTGCTCCTCCTCCTCCTCCTCCTCCTGCTCTTCCTCCTCCTCCTGCTCCTCCTCCTCCTCCTCCTCCTGCTCTTCCTCCTCCTGCTCTTCCTCCTCCTCCTGCTCCTCCCCCTCCTCCCCCTCCTCCTCCTCTACCTTCTTATCCTTCTTGTGTTTGTGCTGCTTCTTGTTCTTGTGTTTCTTCTCTTTGCTCCTCTTCTTGAGTTTCTCCTCCTCGTTGAGGGAGCAGACTGAGGAGGAGAATGAGAGGTGAACGTTAGTCGACAGTGATATACACCAATCAGCCATAACATTATGACCACCGGTCTATCCCGTGGAGGAGAAGAAGTGGGTGTTGGTCTGATGGGAGACACTCACCCAGAGCCGCTGAAGGAGGTGGCAGCTTGGGACCAAACTCCTGGTCCTCCTGTGAGGAGGCCTGACAGGGAGGTGCAGCCGCTGAAGGAACAGAGCAGGAAGATGAAGAGACGCCTGAAGACATTTGACATGTGACTAACTAGAGACGTCAGAGTACCTGTGTGCTGGCTGGAGGAGGCAGAGGAGGTGACAGAGGAGGAGGTGATGTTAAAGAGGTTGACAGGTTGCGACCCGATACTTCCTTGCTCCTCCTTCGTGTCCTTTTTGTCCTCCTCCTCCTCCTCATCGCCACTCTCTCCCTCTGATGAAGAGGAGGACTTCTCATCTGAGGAGCTGGCGAAGATGGCCTTGAACAGATCCATGGGAGGCCTGCTCTCCTCCTCCTCCTCCTCCTCCTCCTCCTCTTCATCTCCTTCTTTCTTCTGGTCTGCTGACCTGGTCTGAGAGGAGAGAACATGGAGGAAGAACTCAGGTTAAATCTTCTCATCATTCAGACTTTTCTCCTCCTCCTCCTCCTCCTCCTCCTCTACCTCTGTCTGACGGCTGCTGCTGATGGAGGGAGGTGAAGTCTGACTCCGTGCAGCACTCAGCAGTTCACTCAGCGGGTCAGTCTCCTCCTTCTCCTCCTTCTCCTCCTTCTTCTCCTTCTTCTTCTCTGAAACGTCCCACCTGGACTTCTTCCCGGTCTCTGGAGGCTTTGGGGGAGCTGAGGAGACGATGGGAGTATATGTTAAAACAACGTAGCTCCGCCCCCAGAGATCAGTGTCTCACCTGTCCTATCAGGTGTGAGTGTAGCTACCTGTCTCTCTGCTCTCCGTCACCGTCAGGAAGTTGAAGACTGAAAACTTGTCTCTCTTGACTTTGGGCAGCCCCACCGTCCCAGACCTGGAGGACCAATCACAGTCAGGTGTGTTACAAGCTGGTCAGAGGTCAGGGGTCAGAGGTCAGAGGTCAGAGGTGTGTGTGTGTGTGTGTGGTACCCGGGGTAAGGGTCGGGCACGTTGAACCTCTTGCAGAGCAGCTTGTCAGGATGCCACTCCCACGTCTCTCTGGTCAGTTTCCCAAACATCTTCATCTTGACGGCGGACTGTTTGTCGTCCACGTCGCCCTGGCAACCAAACAACATCATGAACAACGAGGCGTCTGCCGTTCACGGCGCCGCGTTCCAGCTTAGAGCGTCTAACGTCCTACCTCCTGGTCCCGGCTGACCTCCACCGTGTCCACGTCGTCCTCCTGCCGCTCGGCTCTGGTGAAGCGGGACGACAGCGAGGAGGAGGTGGGTCGGTACAAGATGGAGGCTCGGACGAACTCCTCCCGCTCTCTGCTGCGCTCCCACTCCGTCATCCCCAGGTCCAGACTCTGCTCCAGGGCGCCTGAGGAGACACAGACATGGGTTTCAACGTCAAAGCTGCCGCAAAAATATGAGGAAGAAGAAGAGAAAAGTTTCCTGGAGACAGCGTCAAGGAGAAACATCTTCCAGAGAGGGTTAGGGAGTTTATGGCAGCGTTGGATGACCAGAACATTTCTGGAGTAGAGAACACAAGGTACCAGCTACCCTCTCCACACTACATTAACTTTGACTGAAAGATTTATTGGACTGAATCCAGTCCACTCTAGGAGAAGACAAGGAAGACAAGGACAGACTTTAGGAAGACACAGGAGACCAACTCTAGGAGAAGACAAGGAAGACAAGGACAGACTTTAGGAAGACACAGGAGACCAACTCTAGGAGAAGACAAGGAAGACAAGGACAGACTTTAGAAAGCTACAGGAGACGAACTGTAGGAGAAGACAAGGAAGACAAGGACAGACTTTAGGAAGACACAGGAGACCAACTCTAGGAGAAGACAAGGAGGACAAGGACAGACTTTAGGAAGACACAGGAGACCAACTGTAGGAGAAGACAAGGAAGACAAGGACAGACTTTAGGAAGACACAGGAGACCAACTCTAGGAGAAGACAAGGAGGACAAGGACAGACTTTAGGAAGCTACAGGAGACCAACTCTGGGAGAAGACAAGGAAGACAAGGACAGACTTTAGGAAGACACAGGAGACCAACTGTAGGAGAAAACAAGGAAGACAAGGACAGACTTTAGAAAGCTACAGGAGACGAACTGTAGGAGAAGACAAGGAAGACAAGGACAGACTTTAGAAAGCTACAGGAGACGAACTCTAGGAGAAGACAAGGAAGACAAGGACAGACTTTAGAAAGCTACAGGAGACCAACTCTAGGAGAAGACAAGGAAGACAAGGACAGACTTTAGAAAGCTACAGGAGACCAACTCTAGGAGAAGACAAGGAAGACAAGGACAGACTTTAGGAAGACACAGGAGACCAACTCTAGGAGAAGACAAGGAAGACAAGGACAGACTTTAGGAAGACACAGGAGACCAACTCTAGGAGAAGACAAGGAAGACAAGGAAAGACTTTAGGAAGCTACAGGAGACCAACTCTAGGAGAAGACAAGGAAGACAAGGACAGACTTTAGGAAGACACAGGAGACCAACTCTAGGAGAAGACAAGGAAGACAAGGACAGACTTTAGAAAGCTACAGGAGACCAACTGTAGGAGAAGACAAGGAAGACAAGGACAGACTTTAGAAAGCTACAGGAGACGAACTCTAGGAGAAGACAAGGAAGACAAGGACAGACTTTAGAAAGACACAGGAGACCAACTCTAGGAGAAGACAAGGAAGACAAGGACAGACTTTAGAAAGCTACAGGAGACCAACTGTAGGAGAAGACAAGGAAGACAAGGACAGACTTTAGAAAGCTACAGGAGACCAACTCTAGGAGAAGACAAGGAAGACAAGGACAGACTTTAGGAAGACACAGGAGACCAACTCTAGGAGAAGACAAGGAAGACAAGGACAGACTTTAGGAAGACACAGGAGACCAACTCTAGGAGACGACAAGGAAGACAAGGACAGACTTTAGGAAGCTACAGGAGACGAACTCTAGGAGAAGACAAGGAAGACAAGGACAGACTTTAGGAAGACACAGGAGACCAACTCTAGGAGAAGACAAGGAAGACAAGGACAGACTTTAGGAAGACACAGGAGACCAACTCTAGGAGAAGACAAGGAAGACAAGGACAGACTTTAGGAAGCTACAGGAGACGAACTCTAGGAGAAGACAAGGAAGACAAGGACAGACTTTAGGAAGACACAGGAGACCAACTCTAGGAGAAGACAAGGAAGACAAGGACAGACTTTAGGAAGCTACAGGAGACGAACTCTAGGAGAAGACAAGGAAGACAAGGACAGACTTTAGGAAGACACAGGAGACGAACTCTAGGAGAAGACAAGGAAGACAAGGACAGACTTTAGGAAGACACAGGAGACCAACTCTAGGAGAAGACAAGGAAGACAAGGACAGACTTTAGGAAGACACAGGAGACCAACTCTAGGAGAAGACAAGGAAGACAAGGACAGACTTTAGGAAGCTACAGGAGACCAACTCTAGGAGAAGACAAGGAAGACAAGGACAGACTTTAGGAAGCTACAGGAGACCAACTCTAGGAGAAGACAAGGAAGACAAGGACAGACTTTAGGAAGCTACAGGAGACCAACTCTAGGAGAAGACAAGGAAGACAAGGACAGACTCTAGGAAGCTACAGGAGACCAACTCTAGGAGAAGACAAGGAAGACAAGGACAGACTTTAGGAAGACACAGGAGACCAACTCTAGGAGAAGACAAGGAAGACAAGGACAGACTTTAGGAAGACACAGGAGACCAACTCTAGGAGAAGACAAGGAAGACAAGGACAGACTTTAGGAAGCTACAGGAGACCAACTCTAGTAGAAGACAAGGAAGACAAGGACAGACTTTAGGAAGACACAGGAGACCAACTCTAGGAGAAGACAAGGAAGACAAGGACAGACTTTAGGAAGCTACAGGAGACCAACTCTAGGAGAAGACAGGGAAGACAAGGACAGACTTTAGGAAGCTACAGGAGACCACCTCTAGGAGAAGACAAGGAGGACAAGGACAGACTTTAGGAAGCTACAGGAGACCAACTCTAGGAGAAGACAAGGAAGACAAGGACAGACTTTAGGAAGACACAGGAGACCAACTCTAGGAGAAGACAAGGAAGACAAGGACAGACTTTAGGAAGACACAGGAGACCAACTCTAGGAGAAGACAAGGAGGACAAGGACAGACTTTAGGAAGACACAGGAGACCAACTGTAGGAGAAGACAAGGAAGACAAGGACAGACTTTAGGAAGACACAGGAGACCAACTCTAGGAGAAGACAAGGAGGACAAGGACAGACTTTAGGAAGCTACAGGAGACCAACTCTGGGAGAAGACAAGGAAGACAAGGACAGACTTTAGGAAGACACAGGAGACCAACTGTAGGAGAAGACAAGGAAGACAAGGACAGACTTTAGAAAGCTACAGGAGACGAACTGTAGGAGAAGACAAGGAAGACAAGGACAGACTTTAGAAAGCTACAGGAGACGAACTCTAGGAGAAGACAAGGAAGACAAGGACAGACTTTAGAAAGCTACAGGAGACCAACTCTAGGAGAAGACAAGGAAGACAAGGACAGACTTTAGAAAGCTACAGGAGACCAACTCTAGGAGAAGACAAGGAAGACAAGGACAGACTTTAGGAAGACACAGGAGACCAACTCTAGGAGAAGACAAGGAAGACAAGGACAGACTTTAGGAAGACACAGGAGACCAACTCTAGGAGAAGACAAGGAAGACAAGGACAGACTTTAGGAAGCTACAGGAGACCAACTCTAGGAGAAGACAAGGAAGACAAGGACAGACTTTAGGAAGACACAGGAGACCAACTCTAGGAGAAGACAAGGAAGACAAGGACAGACTTTAGAAAGCTACAGGAGACCAACTGTAGGAGAAGACAAGGAAGACAAGGACAGACTTTAGAAAGCTACAGGAGACGAACTCTAGGAGAAGACAAGGAAGACAAGGACAGACTTTAGAAAGCTACAGGAGACCAACTCTAGGAGAAGACAAGGAAGACAAGGACAGACTTTAGAAAGCTACAGGAGACCAACTGTAGGAGAAGACAAGGAAGACAAGGACAGACTTTAGAAAGCTACAGGAGACCAACTCTAGGAGAAGACAAGGAAGACAAGGACAGACTTTAGAAAGCTACAGGAGACCAACTGTAGGAGAAGACAAGGAAGACAAGGACAGACTTTAGGAAGACACAGGAGACCACCTCTAGGAGAAGACAAGGAAGACAAGGACAGACTTTAGGAAGCTACAGGAGACGAACTCTAGGAGAAGACAAGGAAGACAAGGACAGACTTTAGGAAGACACAGGAGACCAACTCTAGGAGAAGACAAGGAAGACAAGGACAGACTTTAGGAAGACACAGGAGACCAACTCTAGGAGAAGACAAGGAAGACAAGGACAGACTTTAGGAAGCTACAGGAGACGAACTCTAGGAGAAGACAAGGAAGACAAGGACAGACTTTAGGAAGACACAGGAGACCAACTCTAGGAGAAGACAAGGAAGACAAGGACAGACTTTAGGAAGCTACAGGAGACGAACTCTAGGAGAAGACAAGGAAGACAAGGACAGACTTTAGGAAGACACAGGAGACCAATTCTAGGAGAAGACAAGGAAGACAAGGACAGACTTTAGGAAGACACAGGAGACCAACTCTAGGAGAAGACAAGGAAGACAAGGACAGACTTTAGGAAGACACAGGAGACCAACTCTAGGAGAAGACAAGGAAGACAAGGACAGACTTTAGGAAGACACAGGAGACCAACTCTAGGAGAAGACAAGGAAGACAAGGACAGACTTTAGAAAGCTACAGGAGACGAACTGTAGGAGAAGACAAGGAAGACAAGGACAGACTTTAGGAAGACACAGGAGACCAACTCTAGGAGAAGACAAGGAGGACAAGGACAGACTTTAGGAAGACACAGGAGACCAACTGTAGGAGAAGACAAGGAAGACAAGGACAGACTTTAGGAAGACACAGGAGACCAACTCTAGGAGAAGACAAGGAGGACAAGGACAGACTTTAGGAAGCTACAGGAGACCAACTCTGGGAGAAGACAAGGAAGACAAGGACAGACTTTAGGAAGACACAGGAGACCAACTGTAGGAGAAAACAAGGAAGACAAGGACAGACTTTAGAAAGCTACAGGAGACGAACTGTAGGAGAAGACAAGGAAGACAAGGACAGACTTTAGAAAGCTACAGGAGACGAACTCTAGGAGAAGACAAGGAAGACAAGGACAGACTTTAGAAAGCTACAGGAGACCAACTCTAGGAGAAGACAAGGAAGACAAGGACAGACTTTAGAAAGCTACAGGAGACCAACTCTAGGAGAAGACAAGGAAGACAAGGACAGACTTTAGGAAGACACAGGAGACCAACTCTAGGAGAAGACAAGGAAGACAAGGACAGACTTTAGGAAGACACAGGAGACCAACTCTAGGAGAAGACAAGGAAGACAAGGAAAGACTTTAGGAAGCTACAGGAGACCAACTCTAGGAGAAGACAAGGAAGACAAGGACAGACTTTAGGAAGACACAGGAGACCAACTCTAGGAGAAGACAAGGAAGACAAGGACAGACTTTAGAAAGCTACAGGAGACCAACTGTAGGAGAAGACAAGGAAGACAAGGACAGACTTTAGAAAGCTACAGGAGACGAACTCTAGGAGAAGACAAGGAAGACAAGGACAGACTTTAGAAAGACACAGGAGACCAACTCTAGGAGAAGACAAGGAAGACAAGGACAGACTTTAGAAAGCTACAGGAGACCAACTGTAGGAGAAGACAAGGAAGACAAGGACAGACTTTAGGAAGACACAGGAGACCAACTCTAGGAGAAGACAAGGAAGACAAGGACAGACTTTAGGAAGACACAGGAGACCAACTCTAGGAGACGACAAGGAAGACAAGGACAGACTTTAGGAAGCTACAGGAGACGAACTCTAGGAGAAGACAAGGAAGACAAGGACAGACTTTAGGAAGACACAGGAGACCAACTCTAGGAGAAGACAAGGAAGACAAGGACAGACTTTAGGAAGACACAGGAGACCAACTCTAGGAGAAGACAAGGAAGACAAGGACAGACTTTAGGAAGCTACAGGAGACGAACTCTAGGAGAAGACAAGGAAGACAAGGACAGACTTTAGGAAGACACAGGAGACCAACTCTAGGAGAAGACAAGGAAGACAAGGACAGACTTTAGGAAGCTACAGGAGACGAACTCTAGGAGAAGACAAGGAAGACAAGGACAGACTTTAGGAAGACACAGGAGACGAACTCTAGGAGAAGACAAGGAAGACAAGGACAGACTTTAGGAAGACACAGGAGACCAACTCTAGGAGAAGACAAGGAAGACAAGGACAGACTTTAGGAAGACACAGGAGACCAACTCTAGGAGAAGACAAGGAAGACAAGGACAGACTTTAGGAAGCTACAGGAGACCAACTCTAGGAGAAGACAAGGAAGACAAGGACAGACTTTAGGAAGCTACAGGAGACCAACTCTAGGAGAAGACAAGGAAGACAAGGACAGACTTTAGGAAGCTACAGGAGACCAACTCTAGGAGAAGACAAGGAAGACAAGGACAGACTCTAGGAAGCTACAGGAGACCAACTCTAGGAGAAGACAAGGAAGACAAGGACAGACTTTAGGAAGACACAGGAGACCAACTCTAGGAGAAGACAAGGAAGACAAGGACAGACTTTAGGAAGACACAGGAGACCAACTCTAGGAGAAGACAAGGAAGACAAGGACAGACTTTAGGAAGCTACAGGAGACCAACTCTAGTAGAAGACAAGGAAGACAAGGACAGACTTTAGGAAGACACAGGAGACCAACTCTAGGAGAAGACAAGGAAGACAAGGACAGACTTTAGGAAGCTACAGGAGACCAACTCTAGGAGAAGACAGGGAAGACAAGGACAGACTTTAGGAAGCTACAGGAGACCACCTCTAGGAGAAGACAAGGAGGACAAGGACAGACTTTAGGAAGCTACAGGAGACCAACTCTAGGAGAAGACAAGGAAGACAAGGACAGACTTTAGGAAGACACAGGAGACCAACTCTAGGAGAAGACAAGGAAGACAAGGACAGACTTTAGGAAGACACAGGAGACCAACTCTAGGAGAAGACAAGGAGGACAAGGACAGACTTTAGGAAGACACAGGAGACCAACTGTAGGAGAAGACAAGGAAGACAAGGACAGACTTTAGGAAGACACAGGAGACCAACTCTAGGAGAAGACAAGGAGGACAAGGACAGACTTTAGGAAGCTACAGGAGACCAACTCTGGGAGAAGACAAGGAAGACAAGGACAGACTTTAGGAAGACACAGGAGACCAACTGTAGGAGAAGACAAGGAAGACAAGGACAGACTTTAGAAAGCTACAGGAGACGAACTGTAGGAGAAGACAAGGAAGACAAGGACAGACTTTAGAAAGCTACAGGAGACGAACTCTAGGAGAAGACAAGGAAGACAAGGACAGACTTTAGAAAGCTACAGGAGACCAACTCTAGGAGAAGACAAGGAAGACAAGGACAGACTTTAGAAAGCTACAGGAGACCAACTCTAGGAGAAGACAAGGAAGACAAGGACAGACTTTAGGAAGACACAGGAGACCAACTCTAGGAGAAGACAAGGAAGACAAGGACAGACTTTAGGAAGACACAGGAGACCAACTCTAGGAGAAGACAAGGAAGACAAGGACAGACTTTAGGAAGCTACAGGAGACCAACTCTAGGAGAAGACAAGGAAGACAAGGACAGACTTTAGGAAGACACAGGAGACCAACTCTAGGAGAAGACAAGGAAGACAAGGACAGACTTTAGAAAGCTACAGGAGACCAACTGTAGGAGAAGACAAGGAAGACAAGGACAGACTTTAGAAAGCTACAGGAGACGAACTCTAGGAGAAGACAAGGAAGACAAGGACAGACTTTAGAAAGCTACAGGAGACCAACTCTAGGAGAAGACAAGGAAGACAAGGACAGACTTTAGAAAGCTACAGGAGACCAACTGTAGGAGAAGACAAGGAAGACAAGGACAGACTTTAGAAAGCTACAGGAGACCAACTCTAGGAGAAGACAAGGAAGACAAGGACAGACTTTAGAAAGCTACAGGAGACCAACTGTAGGAGAAGACAAGGAAGACAAGGACAGACTTTAGGAAGACACAGGAGACCACCTCTAGGAGAAGACAAGGAAGACAAGGACAGACTTTAGGAAGCTACAGGAGACGAACTCTAGGAGAAGACAAGGAAGACAAGGACAGACTTTAGGAAGACACAGGAGACCAACTCTAGGAGAAGACAAGGAAGACAAGGACAGACTTTAGGAAGACACAGGAGACCAACTCTAGGAGAAGACAAGGAAGACAAGGACAGACTTTAGGAAGCTACAGGAGACGAACTCTAGGAGAAGACAAGGAAGACAAGGACAGACTTTAGGAAGACACAGGAGACCAACTCTAGGAGAAGACAAGGAAGACAAGGACAGACTTTAGGAAGCTACAGGAGACGAACTCTAGGAGAAGAC
>NC_140339.1:475000-517500 GCF_963514085.1 Chelon labrosus | reverse complement strand
TCAGACAGAAACTCTGGAGACGTTTTGAAGCCGCTCACCGTTTTCTCCTCGTCCGGTTTCTGGGCCAGAGTGAAACCCTCCAGGATCTTCCCCAGATACGACGCATCTTTACTTCTGTCTGAAACAACGAGACACCACTTATTTATTAGACATCAGTCTATGATCTGGTTTATGTGACTTCTTTGTTTCCCTGAATAAGTTCAGATCTGATCCCAGACTACATGTTGGACCTCAACACCTCCTGGTGTCTTCATGTCCTTCATCATCAGATGTTTGTTCCTCATCAGAGACCTGGTTCCTCTGAGGATGAAGCTTCCAGGGTTCAGGTCTAATCTGAGTCTTTGTCTCTAAAATCAATCAGATCTTAACATGTGAGAGTCTTTCCATCTTGTTCCAACATCTGGATCATGTCTCCAAGTCAACCAGCAGCTGTTGATGGTTCTGATCCAGTGGTAGGTAGAGATCCATTAGAGACAGCAGCTGGTACAATATTCTACTGACCACATGATGGCGCTGCTCATTAGTCATTAAATGCTATAAAATGTGTATTTTACTGCAGTGAACTGGTTGATGCTAATGCTACGGCTAACAAAGTACGACTATAACCAGTTTATAGGGAGAGAGCAGCTACGTAGTTAGCTAGAGCGCTAACAGTTAGCCCAGTTTCTAAGGTGTGAACCGTCCCATAGAGACACATGGACAGAGACACGTGGACAGAGACACGTGGACAGAGACACGTGGACAGAGACACGTGGAGGGTCAGACAGTCTGCAGCCAAATAAACTCAATGATCTCCAGGATCCAGTTTAGAAAAATAAATCTTTCTTCAGATTTGTCAGTTTCCAATTAAATTTCACTGGAGAGACTTTAAACTCTGATTCTTGGTTCTTTGATTGGTTCAAGGATTCAAAGGAATCTTATAGTTCTGTCTCCATGTGTCTCCAGGTGTCTCCAGTGTCTCCAGGTGTCTCCAGTGTCTCCTGGTGTCTCCAGTGTCTCAGTACCTGTCTTCCTGGTGTACTGCTGAGGAGCCGTCCAGCCGTACAGGCCGTCTCCAGGCTCCTCTCCTCCCAACACTGTGTCGTATCTGGACATGGAGTCTCGGTGGTACACCTCTTCATCGTCATCATCCTCCAGCGCCCCCACCCCGAAGGCCTGCAGGTCAAAGGTCACCAGCGTGATGAAGAGTGAGAACATTCTTCACATTTACAGTAGGTCCAGTCCCACCTGTCCAGCCACGCCTCCTCCTCTCCTCGAGCCTCTCTGTGCGTCTCCAAACAGACGACTCCTGGTCTCAGACTGGGGTTTAAACAGGTCGATGTGTTCTGGCGCCGCCCGGCCCAGCAGAGCCAGGCCCGGGTCCAGGCCTCGGTACCCCAGACCCTGAACCCCCAGCTTGGGGCTGAAGTCCACCGGAGTCACATCTTTGGGGGCAAAGGTCACGTTCTCTGGAGCAAACTCGTCGTCGTCGTCCTGAGGAGACGGATTAAATGAGATGATGAATGTGTTTGTGAAGAGACAGTGACAGACGGAGTCACACTCACCTCTGAGTCCTCCGAACCAGCGGGGGGCAGCACACCGCCGTAAACTTTGGCTCCGTCTGTCAGGAGGAAACAGACATGAAGCCACGTGTTAGAAGCTGTGACACCAGTGAGGAGGAGGAGTGTTTCAGATGAATCCTCCTCCTCCTGCTGCTCCTCCTCCTCCTCCTCCTCCTCCTCCATCTCCATCCTGTCCACTGTTATATTTTCATATGTATTTAAAGCCACAGTCTGAAGACGTACCCGTCTGTTGTCTCTGAGCCTTCCTCTTCACACGAGGTCCGACCCCCTGACCTTCCCTCCAGCCCATCCTCCTCAGCAGCTCCACACCGATGGACGTCCTGGGACACAAAACAAACGCACCTGAGAGAGGACGCCAAGCAGCGGCCGCTCACCACCTCTAATCTATCAGTCATGTGTTAACCAGTGGTTACCTGACAGGTGTGATTTACCTGCCAGGTGTGAGTTACCTGCCAGGTGTGATTTACCTGGCTGGCAGGTGTGATTTACCTGGCAGGTGTGATTTACCTGGCTGACAGGTGTGATTTACCTGACAGGTGTGATTTACCTGGCAGGTGTGATTTACCTGGCTGACAGGTGTGATTTACCTGGCTGACAGGTGTGATTTACCTGACAGGTGTGATTTACCTGGCAGGTGTGATTTACCTGGCTGACAGGTGTGATTTACCTGGCAGGTGTGAGTTACCTCGCTGACAGGTGTGATTTACCTGGCTGACAGGTGTGATTTACCTGGCAGGTGTGATTTACCTGACAGGTGTGAATTACCTGGCTGACAGGTGTGATTTACCTGGCTGACAGGTGTGATTTACCTGACAGGTGTGATTTACCTGGCAGGTGTGATCAGGTCCTCCAGCAGGGTGTCTCCAGGGATCAGAGCAGCCTGAGCGCTGACGGCTCTCGCCTTCTCTGCAGCTCGGTCTCGACGGCCGGATGAAAACTCCTGACTGGTGGTGATCTCGCTGGGAGCGATGCCGTGTTCGCCGAAGTCCTGACGTCAACAACAACAACAACAGGACACACCTTTACCTGACGCTGGCTTCCTCTCAGGTTAAATTACAGCTCATCACAGACATCCACAGTAAAGTATTCATCTGAACGTCCCTTTAACAGATGACCTGTCTGACCCTGGATCTACTGCTGAGGTTAACCTGGGTCAGTCTGACTGGAGCAGCTGATTCAACGTCCCTAACCCTAACCCATCCAGGAAGGACACGAAACCAACAACAACTCAAAGACAAGGAGGACATCTTTCTGTCTCTCTGTCTCTACCTCCTCGTCCATGTAATCCTCCGGTCGGACATGTTGTTTATCAGCTTTCTGTTGCCGTGACGACACAAAGGTTGACGGGGTCCAACCTGAAGACATGAAAACACAAGATGACAGGATAAATACACAGTGTGTGTCTGGTCACGACACTAATCTGATAATAATAATAATAATAATAATAATAATACGCAGTCATTCAAATAATGAATTCCTGGTTTTGAGTCTAGAACCAGAGCTCAGAGCTCAGACCTCGTCCTCATCCAGTCACGAGACACAGAAATGTTCTGGTCATCCAACGCTGCCATAAACTCCCTAACCCTCTCTGGAAGATGTTTCTCCTTGACGCTGTCTCCAGGAAACTTTTCTCTTCTTTTAAACGTTCAGTGTTTGTTGTTGTTGTTTGGGTGCAGCCTTTGACTGAGTGGACTCCATGGATTCTGTTTAGATCATCAACTACTACCACCTCACCACACATCCACACTAGTGACTGACTGACAGAGGACGACCTAACCAGGGTTCTTCTTCTTCTTCTGTCTTAGTGGTGGCTGGCTAGCGTTAATGTTAACCAACAGAAGAAGAAGTTATGATGCTACAGCGACGTGGTTCTGGTTTATGTCAGACCTAAAATAAATAACTACTGCAGATCTTTCTTGGTTCAAGCCTGATACTGGTCCCATGGGTCGGCCCGATACCGACCAGGACGTCCCTGACGAAGACGCTTGTCCTTTGTGTTTCTGTGTGCACGTACGTCTCCTCCTCCGCCTGTTTTATTTCTTTTATCTGGACCTAACGCTGCTGGACATGAGTCTTAAACTAAAGACGTCCGCCGTGTTTGACCTCTGACCTTCTTTAGAGCCGACAGTGTTGTAGTATCCGGCGGAGAAGCCTCCCGTGAACGCTCCATGGAACCTCTGGTACCGTCCCTTCTCGTCTTTCACCGTCTGCTCGTGCAGCGGGACGGGCTTCTTCAGCGGCTCGTCTGCAGAGACACATCAGAACCAACAGCTGCATGCGTTCATTCACATTAAAGCAGAGCTGGACAGAATCCTTTAAACACACGTCTGTTTAGTTTTAGACACAATTTATTATTCTGTAAAACAAGTTGAAGTTTAGGATGCAGATGTTGTCAGAGACTCTAAAGGTGTCTCTCATATTTACTGACAGCTCCTGTTCATACTCACCATGACACATGAAATACTGTTAACCACTAGGAAGCAGTGGAAGATAAACTCTGAGCTTTGTTCTGACAGATTTGCTTCCTTTATAAAAACTTTTTAGCCGAACTCGTATTTGAATCATAAAGAACATAACCACCTATTCTCTGCTTGTGTACTTTAGCCTATTTGCACGATCATTTTAAATTTACACACATTTGAATGTAGTCTGGTCGACAAAGAGTAGGTCATGCTAGTAACTCAGAGCTAGGTGTTAGCTAGCCGCTCGTTAGCTTAGCAGTCTGGAGACGCCGCAGCTCGTTTTTCTCCACATCAAACAACCAGAAGGTCTCAGAGTCAGAGGAACCTTCAACAGAACCATTCAATTAACTCTACCTTCTTCCAGAGGCTCCAGAGGAGTTCCGTAAGTCACAAAGTCCTCGTCGCTGTCGCTGTCAGACGCCATGTTTTTACTACAAATACGGTGTCCGCAGAGGGACAAACGTTGATGCGGAGGGTGAAGCGCGATTTGTTGTGCTGCACCATGGCGACATCTGCTGGTGATGGCGTGTATAAAATAAAATAAAATAAAATAAAATACATTAAATTAAATTAAATTAAATTAAATTAAATTAAATTAAATTAAATTAAATTAAATTAAATTAAATTAAATATAAAATAAAATAAAATAAAAATATTTAAAAAATAAATACATGAATATAAAATAAAATAAAAAATAACATAAAATAAAATAAAATAAAATAAAATAAAATAAAATATAAAATATAAAATAAAAAAATATATATAAAAAAATATATATAAAAAATAAATAAATAAATAAAATAAAAGAAAATAAAATAAAATAAAAGAAAAAATAAAATAAAATAAAATAAAATAAAATAAAATATAAAATATAAAATATAAAATAAAATAAATATATATATAAAAAATAAATAAATAAATAAATAAAATAAAATAAAATAAAAAATAAAATAAAATAAAATAAAATAAAATAAAATAAAATAAAATAAAATAAAATAAAATAAAAATAAATAAAATAAATAAAATTAAATAAATAAAATTAAATAAAATAAAGTCTGAATACACACTGAGTTCAGTCTGAATATACACCATGTAAAAGTTGAGGATTTTAAAGATTTGTCAGCTGGGTTTTGTGATTCTGCCTCATTCTCTCGTTTTAGTTTTGTTCAGGGTTAAATCATAAATGTTATTAACAAACTGAGTGAGAAACACGACAAATGCCAAAGGTACCGTAGGTGTAAAGATGGAGACGGACGGACAGGACTCTATGTTCCATCTCCATCGAGTGTCCGTCCAAAGCTCACAGCAGTTTGTCATTTGTTTTCTCGGAGCATGAAATCACTCCCTCCCCCTCAGCGCTCCATAAAATCCCTCACTGCTCCTCACAAACCAAACGCTGGCTCCACAAAAAGCTGGGGCCCCATGAAGATCCAAATAAGAGCCCCCCCCCCCCCCCCCCCCCCACATCTGCTCAGAACACACAGAGCTTTGAAGACAAGCAGAAGTCCAGGGGTTTAAAGCAACTGGAGCTCAGGGTGGAGGACGTGAGGACGGTGGTGAAATCTGGAGCATCTGAGCCAAGAGCAGGGAGAGACGGAGACGGGACGGTCTCAGAGCCGGGACAGAGCCAGGACAAAAGACTGGTCAAGGTCAGAACATACTGAGGACAGACTGGGGACATACTGAGGACAGACTGAGGACATACTGAGGACAGACTGAGGACAGTGTAGGACTTTCAGCGGCTCCAGAAGGCTGGATGTGTTCAGTGTGAGCTGTTGAAGGGCCCGGGGCCTCTGACTGGTTGAACGAGGGCCACTGAGATAACCTCCATGCTGAGTGTCCACTGAGACGTCCCAGAGGACATGTCCGTCCTCTCTGTGACCACCAGGTGTCAGTGTCTCCCTGCAGGACTTCTACCAGTTTAAACTGAATAAAAGACGTTTGAGTTTTACCTTCAGATCGTCTGATTGGTTCAGAGGATTTTAACTCGAACCTTTAAATAAAGTTTTCATTTCAGAGTAAAGTCAGTAGAGTCCTGTCACGTGACCACGTTATCTCGGGATCGGTTTTTATTTGACCATTTAGACAAACTCAGATTATAGCCAGAAGTTCTCCTCAGTGGACCTGAAGCTCTGATCATCAATCAGCTGATCATCAATCTGGTCTGAACCCAGTGGAAGAGTCAGCGTCGCCCCCTGCTGGAAGAGTCCTGGTACTTCTGATCACAACGTTTGATCACATCTACATCACATAGAGACAGAGACAGAGACAGGACAGGACAGAGACAGAGACAGAGACAGGACAGGACAGGACAGAGACAGAGACAGAGACAGGACAGGACAGGACAGGACAGGACAGAGACAGAGACAGGACAGGACAGGACAGGACAGGACAGAGACAGGACAGGACAGGACAGGACAGGACAGGACAGAGACAGGACAGGACAGGACAGGACAGGACAGGACAGAGACAGGACAGGACAGCGACAGAGACAGAGACAGAGACAGAGACAGGACAGGACAGGACAGCGACAGCGACAGAGACAGAGACAGAGACAGGACAGGACAGGACAGCGACAGAGACAGGCACAGAGACAGGACAGAGACAGAGACAGAGACAGAGACAGGCACAGAGACAGGACAGAGACAGAGACAGAGACAGAGACAGAAACAGAGACAGGACAGAGACAGCGACAGGACAGCGACAGCGATACAGACAGAGACAGAGAAAGAGACAGGAGAGGACAGGACAGAGAGAGCACAGCGACAGAGACAGAGACAGGACAGCACAGCGACAGAGACAGAGACAGGACAGAGACAGAGACAGAGACAGAGACAGAGACAGAGATAGAGACAGGACAGAGACAGAGACAGAGACAGGACAGCGACAGCGATACAGACAGAGACAGGACAGGACAGGACAGAGACAGAGACAGAGACAGGCACAGAGACAGGACAGAGACAGAGACAGAGACAGAAACAGAGACAGGACAGAGACAGAGTAACTTTGTTGTCAATGGTTGTTTTGTCTTTTCTGTGTTTCTTGATCCTACGTCTTTATCAAAGTGAAGAATTGTAGTTTTGTGCAGTTTTGACTTTGCTCAACCTGAAATAACCTCAGTAGAAGAAGAAGACCTGACATGAGCAGCGTTTCACCTCCTCTCCTCTGAATGTCGTCATGTTTGATAAGGCCTGAAATATTCAGCAGAGCTCCTGCTGCTACAAACTCATGACTAAAGCATTAAGAGCTGCCTCTGATCTCTGAGCAGCTCCATGAGGCAACACGCTGCAACACCACCGAAGAAGAAGAAGGAGAAGAAGAAGAAAGAAAGTGAAGTGGAGGAGAGAGGGAAGCAAATAAAGAGGAGAGGAGGATGGAAAGCTAAGAGGAAGATAGAAGAGGAAGGAGGAGGGAGAGAGGATCACTCGCTCCTGTCCTCCCTCTGCTCATCACATTAACTCTAATTCAGAGGAAACACGCTGGACTTTGTCCGGAACTGAAACCTGCTCAGAACCGGACTAATAAAGTCCTCTGACCCAGACTCTGGTTTACTGATCTGGTTCTGGACTCGTTGCTGAAACACTCTCTGGCGTCGTCCCAGCGGAGCAGATAGCGCTGCTCGTCTGTTCAGCATCAAACCCTGGGCCAGGAAATAAACCGGGCCGGACGCTCCCCACGGTGCTGGGAGCTGCCAGCTCTGATGTGCGGGGGCGACGAGCTTTCAGTGGAGGCGTTTGGACCGAGGAGGAGGAGGAGGAGGAGGAGGAGGAGGAGGAGGAGCAGAACTCTAAACTCTCTCAGACTGATGTTAGCTACGCAACAACACCTCATCAACCAACGCACGCTCACAACAAAACTTCATAAACTCAAAAATATCTGGAGTGAAATGAAACGCTCAACGTTAGAGCCCGGTTTTTATACCCATCGTCATGGCAACAGACAAGTTATATATGAGGCTATTCTTAGCCTCACAGCTAACAGTAGCTATTCTTAGCCTCACAGCTAACAGTAGCTATTCCTAGCCTCACAGCTAACAGTAGCTATTCCTAGCCTGACAGCTAATAGTGTCCCTTCCAGATTTCATGCTAAGCTAAGCTAGCCACATCTCTCTCAGATGGATGGTCAGGGTCAGGGCCAGGTTAAAGGTCAGGGCGACCGTCAGTCATGGACCCTGAGGTTCCTCTTGACCTGCGTTCGACCCCTCCATCGTGTGAGACTCTTACTTCAGGTTTGGAGAAAGCAGGTCAACGTAAATCCTTCGTGGCCTTTACATTATCCGCTAGCATTAACCAGCTAGCATGAGGTGGAATCAGCTTAGACTGCGGCCGATCCCAAACCAGTTGACCTGTGAGCGACCTGCCGTCCAGTTTAAGGCAGGTGTTCTTAGAGACCAGCGACTGTGTCACCTCCAGTTGACTCCTGTGGTCATATGCTGAGACTGGAGCTGTGAAAATGTCAACCAAACAAACGCCCCACTGTGAGTTTCCCATCAGCCCCTGTAATCACATGCTCGTTCCCCTCACTTTTACTGCAGATTAAGATGGTGCAGGGGATAATCGCAGCTTTCTGCTTCATATGGGAGGACGTACGCGGGAGGGAAGTGAGGCCAAAGCTGTTGAGGAATGAGTCTGACCATCAGGACGTCCTGCTCCTAGTGCCTCTGAGCCAAGGCAGCGTCAACCTCCAACAGTCACATTTAGTTTATGTCATCTGTTCACACGTCTCAAACAATTCTGAAACCTTTTTACCTTCCTTTGGTTCAGTGGATAGACAAGCCCTCCATCCACCCCGACCTCCTCCTGCCTCCTCCTGCCTCCTCCAGCAGGTCACAGTGAAGCAAAGGAAGGAGGACGGAGGCAGAGAAAGGAGGATGAAGCCAGTTTCTTGTTGGTCTCGTATCCACAGAGCGTTTTCATGTTGAAGCTTTTATTGTGAAATCCAAGCTCCACGTGTTTCTGTGTTCGTCTGAATTCGACCCTTAAACAAACGTCAGCACGTGATTGGAGGAAGCAGCGACCACATGACGACCAGTAACCTTTATTGAACCGTGATCGATGGATAGAGGACGAGGTGACCTGTCTGATAAGAGACACACAAACCTGGACTTTATTCAGCAGCAGTCTGAGTCTAGGGAATATACAGGACACCTGAGCAGGTGACACCACAACCATCAGCCAATCACAAGCCAGAGCCACAGCAACAAACATTTACACTAAATAAACATATTAAAATTTATTAAAAAGAAAATATATAATTTTAGTTATTTTTCTCCTTTATTTTAAACATTATTGAGTAATAAAATACGTCAGGTGTCAGCCAGGTGAGGTGATAAGCCCCGCCCCCGTGTTCTGCTATAACTGTGATCATAGTCGACATTTTAAGCTCTTTAAGCTCAGAGTCACATGACTCAGAGATGGCTGATGGTCAGTTCACATACGAGAGTCTGAGGAAGATGTTCCAGTCGTTAGCATGCTAACTGTTAGCCTCGGATGACGTTTAAAGCTACAGGCCCTGTGTGGAGCAGGAGTTTTCATTTTATAACGTCTCTGAGGAAAATGTTGTTATTTAACATCCTCATCCATTTATCATGACTTAACATTTCCTACTACAAGTTAGCTGCTTGTCAGCATGCTAACAGTTAGCCTTGATGGCAACAATCACCTAGCAAAGGCTGAAGTTAGCACTTGAACACCAAACATTTTGTGCACACGACATCTCGTGTCACAACCTGGAGGTCAGGAGTTAGTCTGAGTTATTCCCAGTAAATGAAAGCTGAGGAGGCTAAAGTTAGCGCTAGCTGCTAATTACTGCTCCACTCACCATTTGAAATAAGAAGTCTTTGTCTTATTCTCAACATTTTGACTTCTGTCAAGTCTCAGGTTCAGACGTGTCCTGATCTGTGGAGGAACTGAAGCCTGGAGGAGATGATGTGGGGAAACGTGAGACTAACATCAGACATTTAATTCACATCGTGATGTCAAGACTCAGAGCGATGGATGGAAATAAGAAAGAAGAATGAACACAACATTAAATGGTGACGGAAAGAAGAACCAGAGAAAGAAGTGAGTTAGTAAAGAGAAGGAGGAGGTAGGGAAGGAGAAAAGGAGAAAGAAGGAAATAATGAGGTAGGGAAGGAGGAGTGACACTTATTCAGATATTTTCCTCCTCTTCAAACCAGGCCGACGACCTCTGCCACCAACACAACAGGAAGTGACCAAACAAAAGGTTCCTGTCGAGAGCCGAAGGCTTCATTCCTCCGTCTAATAAACCGGCGGCTGTTGAACCCACGCTGAGGTTCTGTTTGTTGTTCAGCAGCAGAACACGACGCAGCTGGAACCAGCATTCAAACTAAACTTTATTCATCTGTTACTGTGGAGTCAGAGCATCAGTCTTTATTAGTGGTTTTATTTTAAAGAAACGACACATGGTGAAGGAACAATGATCAGAACGTGTGGAAGGAAAGAAGGAAACTGAAACTCTGATAAACAATGAACTGAGACGCTGTTGAAACCCGACCTCTCTCATCATGAAGCTTCATTTGCTTCTGTTCACAGAACGTTTTAAGTGTCTGTAAATAAGCAGCGCCATCATGTGGTCACAGCTGCTGCTGGATCAGAACCATCAACAGCTGGTTCTAGTTTAGTTTGGTTCTCAGCTCCAAGACCAGAATCTTTTAAAGTCTCTCATCACTAATGAACAGACATCACTGATTCATGTGATCATTTCTACTAGTGGTTGAATGAATGAGTTAAACTCCTCTTCCTCAGATCAGCCCTGTTGAGTAGGTGGTCTTTAATGTGACCCAGGACTCATTGTGTGTTCACACTACCAAAGGAAGGAGGTCACATGTGTCCCAGACCACCTCCACATGTGGACTGACACCAGATCAGTGTTCACACCTGGACCTGTTTAACCTGGACTCTAGAGACCAGATCAGTGTTCACACCTGGACCTGTTTAACCTGGACTCTAGAGACCAGATCAGTGTTCACACCTGGACCTGTTTAACCTGGACTCTAGAGACCAGATCAGTGTTCACACCTGGACCTGTTTAACCTGGACACTAGAGACCAGATCAGTGTTCACACCTGGACCTGTTTAACCTGGACTCTCGAGACCAGATCAGTGTTCACACCTGGACCTGTTTCACCTGGACTCTAGAGACCAGATCAGTGTTCACACCTGGACCTGTTTAACCAGGATCAGGTGTAATCAGATTCCTCGGGTTAACAGCAGGTCTGATCAGGACGTTTGACTTGTCTCAGTTTGTGAAGCGTCAGAACAGTTTGTCTTTTATTGGTGCTCTAGTGTCACTGGTCAGCTGTTCTACACAGAAATGAAGAAGATCTAAATAAAGTCTGCAGCGCTGCACGCAGAGGGAAACAAAACTGAAGAAAGAGGGAACAAGGGTCAAAGACAGCAGGAGAAAAGAAGAAGACAGATGGAGCTTCTAATGAGTCCAGTCAACATTCATTTAAAATCCTCTTTAGATACGACCTACCTGTATCTGATGATCACCTGCAGCTGTAAAGCAGCCGTCACCTAAAGTTAAATTAAGACTTTTTAATAGTGGAACCACACAATATGTCCATGAAGAGACAGGAGCCTGAATTAAAATCACCACTTAGCTTTTTAAAGGTTATACATGAACCGTTATCAGCTGAATGTGCAGAAATGACAGTTCTGACATTTTTATTTTTTAAAGACGTCTGTGTTGCTCAGATGTCTGTGAAGGTTCTCAGTCATCCAGGTCATGGTGTGTCCAACAAAGGTTAAAAAAGGCAACTGGACTTGTAGATTTTTTGAGAAGACGTTTCATCACTCATCCGAGTAGCTTCTTCAGGTCTAGGGGACTGGTGGGAAGTCGGAGGTTTAAATAGGAAACTTGACTTGTTTCCGTTAACAACCAGAAACTGGTGCAGCTAATTTCCATTAATGACTGGGTACTTACCTGTTGTTGAGGGGGGACTGTCTTGTCCCTGTCCTCTTCCCTATGAATGGTTCTCTAACGACTCTTGTCCGTCAGAGGCTCCAGTGTCCAGGTGTGAATGAGATTGAAACTTCTTGGGGACAAAAGTTAAACCTGTATTGTAAATAGATGTCAGATTAAATCTCAGTCCACCTCCTCTGTTTAGTGAAGGTTGTTCCAGCCTGACATAGATGTTGGTATACATGCGTTTATGGATGGGTTGTTTGTTTTCTCCAGTGTATAAGTCTGTACTCTCCTCACTGCACTGAACAGCGTACACCACATTACTCTGTTTCTGCCGGGTGTTTTGTCTTTAGGGTGGACCAGTCTTTGTCTATGTGTATTTCCTGGTTTGAAATAAACTGGAATACGGTGATTTCTGAAAAGTTTTTTGGAGAAGCTACTCGGATGAGTGGTGAAATGTCTTCTCAAAAAACTCTACAAGTCCAGTTGCCTCTTTTGAACCTTTTTGGATGTTGCTCAGATGTTTAGCATGCTAACCAGTTAGCATTGCTCCTCCACGGGGAGTAATGACACGAAGGATTCATGTTATTTAAAGATTAGCTCTATGAATAAGAGCTCATTAAAGGTCAGAGGTCAGGTGTTGGGCCCCGCCCACTCACTCATGAGGGACAGCTCATCATCACGACAACAGGGTGACCAGTCAGGAGACGACAACAAAAGGTCAGACAGAGGAAACACAAGGAGCTGTTTACTTCCTTATTTTTAAATCTATTAGTCAGACCTCCACAATTTAATTTAATTTAATTTAATTTAATTTATCATCTGTCCTATGTGTGTTTTTTGAATGAAGATGAAAGAAAATGTTAAAACAGAAAGACATTACATGTATTTACATTGATCAGTGTGTTTGGTAAATGTTGAGACGTCTGCAGGATCCTGGTTTGATTCTTAGATGCTGAGACAGCGGCTCTGAAGGAGCAGAATAAAAGTTCGCTGATATGAAGACGCTACAGGGAGGTGAGGTGAATCATGGGAGCTGTAGTTTAAATGCTAACCAAATTAAACTGGTTCCACTGTGGGACATGTGATGGACTAGATGAACTAAAGCTGCTGGTGATGATTGAAGACAACGTCCTGACCAGAGCCCAGAGTCTGGAGGACGCGTCCTAGAAATCAGGGTTACACTCCCACAACCAGCTACTGCTTCTAGAAGGAGAATAATGCTGCGTTACAGAAAACTGGGAGGTCGGAAATTTCCTGAGGGTTCTTTGTGACGTGTAACTCATTTATCTGTTTTTTTTGGTCATACGAGATATCATCCTTTTACACAACATGACTTTTGCGTGAAGACATGTCGCTATAATCTCTCTGCAATAAAGTTGAAGATGAAATGTAGCCTCACGTAACGTAACAAAACAACAACGAACGAGTCTGACAAGAAAGAGGAGGTTTGTTGAGCGTCTACCGTCGTTAGCTTTCAGCACAGACAGAAAGTATATTACCTATTGCTGGTGAATTCGATCATTGTCAGTAACTTCGGAAACAAAAAACAGGTTCCTCCAGGTCCAGGTCCAGGGCCAGGTCCAGGTCCAGGTCATTACCAGACTCTAGTCATGTGACCTTCAGGTGATAAAAAACAAAACTCCCCACCAGACATTTAGAGGTGGACACTTGGAGGAAACGTCTTCTAGTCCTGATGTCTTTGTCTCAGTTTTCTGGATATAACAGATAAATGATCCTCTGAGAGGAGCAGGAACAGAGCGTCCCCCTGACGTCGGGACATGAACCCTGAAGATGTGTCTTTGTCTTCATGATCCAGTAAAAACACAAGAAGACGTTACGTCATCATTCTGTAGAACGTCCTCATGAAGACGTCCAGCTCTGGACACAGTAAACACATGTTCTCATCAGTGTTGGACCATCAGACCACAGCTGTCCAGGGCTGAGGACAGTCAGTGTTAGTCTCTCGTGTCCAGACCCAGTAGCTCTTCATCATCATTTATTCTCCGTCCATCACCACATTAAGCCCCGCCCACACGGTAGATCTCTGCAGGAGCAGAATCAGTTCCCAACAGAGAGACTCCAGATCAGCCTGTTTAGCCCAGGCTGCTCCGCTGCCTCTGATTGGCTGATTGATAGATGCATGATAGACAGAGTAAAGTGCTTGGAGCAGTTGAAGGATGAATTCAACTTTCATTCGTTCACCTCAGACAGAGAAGCTGAACCAGAGTCTGGTCTGAGGTCACGCCGGAGCTCGGGGCCCCCGGGGGCCTCGGGGTTGGTCCTGAGGGTTCTTTGTGACGTGTAGCTCCGTGTTTCTGGTGTTTCATGCTGACTGGAGGCTGTTAAGCTCTTTACTCTCAGCTCTTATATAAGTGACTGAGCTCCTCAGGCTCCATAAGAGGATTCAGGCTGGTTTCTGCCAAACCGGACCGCAGGCTTTGTTTTTTATTTTCTGTCCATCATGTGGCTCTTCTGTTTGCAAACCCAGAAAAAAGAGGAAGTGACAGAAACCACTTCCTGCTTCTGGAGAGTTTTAGTTTTGCTGCTGATTCACTGCTGCTCCACAGTTTCCATCAGTTCATCACGACACCTCAGAGAGAAGACGTTTCTGAATGATATCACATCATCTGATAAAAACAGACTGTTAACTAGTCTCAGTCAGTCTGGATCAGGGCTCAGTGACCTACAGCATCCACTTCATTATATTATATTATATTATATTATATTATACCTCTAGTATATATTATATACTAGAGGGGGGGTCCACCCTGGACAGGTCTCCAGTCTATCCCAGCTGTCATTGGTCTAGAGGGGGGGTCCACCCTGGACAGGTCTCCAGTCTATCCCAGCTGTCATTGGTCTAGAGGAGGGGGTCCACCCTGGACAGGTCTCCAGTCTATCCCAGCTGTCATTGGTCTAGAGGGGGGGGTCCACCCTGGACAGGTCTCCAGTCTATCCCAGCTGTCATTGGTCTAGAGGGGGGGGTCCACCCTGGACAGGTCTCCAGTCTATCACAGGGCTAACACAGAGAGACACTCACACCTACGACCAATTTAGAATCACCAATGAACCTAACCAGCATGTCTTTGGACGGTGGGAGGAAGCTGGAGAACCTGGAGAGAACCCACGCAGACACAGGGAGAACATGCAGACTACACACAGAAAGGAACCAGAACCCAGAACCTTCTGGCTGTGAGGCATCAGTGCTAACCACATGACAATCAGAACCAGGGAATCTGAAAACATCTGATCTTGTTGAAGCTGCAGCAGAACCGTCCAGTTCAGTCACAGTGGTATCAGGTGGTTTTTATTAAAGATGCAGCCTGGTCCTGGTTCAGAGAAGTCCACAATGGAAGACCAGAGTCCAGCAGAAGTCTGAGCTCAGGAGGAAACAGATCTAGTTGATAACGGAGTCTTTTCCAGAGATGATCCTACTCGACGTGAGAAGATCCGTTTATCACCAGAACAGAACCAGAACAGATCCTCATCCTGGGTCACACAATCAGATGTCACTCTGAAAGTTCAGCATGGACAGATCTGGTCTCCCCTGGTCTCTCCTGGTCTAACCTGGTCTCTCCTGGTCTCACCTTGTCCCTCCGGGTCTCACCTGGTGTCATCTGGTCTCTCTTGGTCTCTCTTAGTCCTCCTGGTCTCATCTGGTCTCTCCTGTTCTCTCTTGGTCCTCCTGGTCTCTCCTGGTCTCTCTTAGTCCTCCTGGTCTCATCTGGTCTCTCTTGGTCTCACCTTGTCCCTCCGGGTCTCACCTGGTGTCATCTGGTCTCTCTTGGTCCTCCTGGTCTCTCTTGGTCTCTCTTAGTCCTCCTGGTCTCATCTGGTCTCTCCTGGTCTCACCTGTTCTCTCTTGGTCCTCCTGGTCTCTCCTGGTCTCTCTTAGTCCTCCTGGTCTCATCTGGTCTCTCTTGGTCTCACCTGGTCTCTCTTGGTATCATCTGGTCTGTCCTGGTCTCTCCTGGTCTCTCTTGGTCTCTCCCGGTCTCATCTGGTCTCTCCTGGTCTCTGGTGGCCCGGTCTCTGCTGGTCTCTCCTGGTCTCTCTTAGTCCTCCTGGTCTCATCTGGTCTCTCTTGGTCTCATCTGGTCTCATCTGGTTTCTCTTGGTCTCATCTGGTCTCTCCTGGTCTCTGGTGGCCCGGTCTCTCCTGGTCTCATCTGGTCTCTCCTGGTCTCTGGTGGCCCGGTCTCTGCTGGTCTCTCCTGGTCTCACCTGGTCTCTCCTGGTCTCTCTTGGTCTCACATGGTCTCTCCTGGTCTCTCTTGGTCTCTCCTGGTCTCTGGTGGCCCGGTCTCTGCTGGTCTCTCTTGGTCTCATCTGGTCTCTCCTGGTCTCATCTGGTCTCTCCAGGTCTCTCTTGGTCTCACGTGGTCTCTCCTGGTCTCTCTTGGTCTCACCTGGTCTCTCCTGGTCTCTCTTGGTCTCACCTGGTCTCTCCTGGTCTCACCTGGTCTCTCCTGATCTTTCCTGGTCTGTCTTGGTCTCACATGGTCTCTCCTGGTCTCTCTTGGTCTCTCCTGGTCTCTGGTGGCCCGGTCTCTGCTGGTCTCTCTTGGTCTCATCTGGTCTCTCCAGGTCTCTCTTGGTCTCATCTGGTCTCTCCTGGTCTCATCTGGTCTCTCCAGGTCTCTCTTGGTCTCACGTGGTCTCTCCTGGTCTCTCTTGGTCTCTCCTGGTCTCTGGTGGCCCGGTCTCTGCTGGTCTCTCCCAGATCCAGGGCCTGTATGTGGGAGCAGCTCAATTTTCTCCAGGGTCTCTGGTGGATTTACGGCTCAGATAAGGACGAAGCGTTTAAAGCTCGTTGCTTCATTTCTGCCTCCTCTGTTATCGTGACCTTTGACCTCTGAGCGCCTCCGTGCAGCGGGCTGGCGGCGGCGAACGGAAGGTCAACGATAACGAAGCCGCATAAATCTGAGAGACGGTCGTGACCCCGACAGACCGAGAGAAAAATGAGCCGAGAGACCAGATCCTCCCCCGAGACCTTTCGGCAGCTTCATGATGGAGGACGCTCTGTCTCTGTCTTCCTCGAACATGTCCTCTGTCTCTGTCTTCCGTCCCCTCTGTCTCTGGCTTCCTCTAACATGTCCTCTGTCTCTGTCTTCCTCTAACATGTCCTCTGTCTCTGTCTTCCTTTCTTGTGTCCTCTCTAGTTAGACCATATCTGAGGTGAGTTTATTGTTTACACTGGTTTTTATTTCAGTTTCAGTTTGGTTTTTTATTTTTTTTATTAGTTTCTATTTTAGTCTTCACTCACTCTCACTTCTACTTCAGTTTGTTGTTCTTCATGAAGAAGCAGAAGGAAAATCAAATGTTTGTTGTGATGAAACATCCACGAACAAAGAGGCAGCTGAAAATAAAGACAGACCTCGTGATTCATTCTCCTGTTGATGAGCAGATGTCCCTGAACGCTCCACAGAAATAAAGCTAACTCTGGCTAAAGCTAACTCTGGTTCAAGCTAACTCTGGCTAAAGCTAACTCTAGATAAAGCTAACTCTGGTTCAAGCTAACTCTGGCTAAAGCTAACTCTAGATAAAGCTAACTCTGGATAAAGCTAACTCTGGCTAAAGCTAACTCTAGTTCAAGCTAACTCTGGCTAAAGCTAACTCTAGATAAAGCTAACTCTGGTTCAAGCTAACTGGCTAAAGCTAACTCTGGATAAAGCTAACTCTGGCTAAAGCTAACTCTAGTTCAAGCTAACTCTGGCTAAAGCTAACTCTAGTTCAAGCTAACTCTGGCTAAAGCTAACTCTAGATAAAGCTAACTCTGGTTCAAGCTAACTGGCTAAAGCTAACTCTGGATAAAGCTAACTCTGGCTAAAGCTAACTCTAGTTCAAGCTAACTCTGGCTAAAGCTAACTCTAGTTCAAGCTAACTCTGGCTAAAGCTAACTTTAGATAAAGCTAACTCTGGTTCAAGCTAATTGGCTAAAGCTAACTCTGGATAAAGCTAACTCTGGTTCAAGCTAACTGGCTAAAGCTAACTCTAGATAAAGCTAACTCTAGTTCAAGCTAACTGGCTAAAGCTAACTCTAGTTCAAGCTAACTCTGGTTCAAGCTAACTCTGGTTAAAACTAACTCTGTTATCTCTGTTGTTGTCATGTGGTGGAGTTTTTGAAACATGTCTGCTATCTTCTTCTAGCTCCTTGTTTTGGTTTTGAGACACATTTCCAATATACACTGATCAGCCACAACATTATGACCACTGACAGGAGAAGTCAATAACATTTAAACCATCTTGTGAAAGTTCAATGTTCTGCTGGGAAACTTCTGGACCTGGCATTCATTGGTGTGGATGTTACTTAGACATGTAGCACCCACCTAGACCAGACCAGGCACCCCCACCTAGACCAGACCAGGCACCCCCACCCCATAGCAATGACACTCCTTGATGGCAGCAGCCATCCCCAGCAGGATGCAGCCTGACACAGCTGGTGGACACCACAGTCTGTGGCTGGACTGAAATAATGTCTCCTTCCTCTTCATCCATGTTGATGTGCATCAGCTCCAGCATGACCAGAGAACGACAGAGGACAGGACAAAAGACAGAGGACAGAGGACAGAACAGAGGACAGACAACAGAGGACATGTAGAGATGGTGGGAACGACGTAGATCTGCTGTAGAAGGACAAACCAAACTGTCCTCTGTCTCAGTTTGTCTTTATCGGTAGAGAACCCTCAGGGCCTGGGACCAGTCTACTTCCTGGCTCGGTAAGGTTTGGTCTGGTGTTATCTCTGGAGGCCTCTCTCTCTGATTCCGTCGTCTCGCCGTCTGAGCTGTGACACCACACAATTACAGACTGAGCCCATAATGATGCTGCCTTAATCTGTCGCCGTGGTTACGCCCCCACCTCAGAACACCTGAGCAGTGACGTGACTCCTCCCACGCCTCCCACGGCAGGACCCCGCCCTCCCGTTATTAGCCTCCATCCATCAGAGCCTCCTCCGCCTCGTGACAAGCTAATTACACAGCAGATTAAAGAGCTTCTCAGACACAGGAGTTTATTTGTTTTCCACAGATTGTTTCTGCGCCACAATTACAGCTCTGGGCTGCACAGAACACTCTGGTGATTTAACAGGACGGTGGTTAACCACAGAGCAGCACATACGGCCCATGACTGGATCATGGAAACACTCGGAGCAGCTGGGAGGAGGAAGAGGGCGCCCCTCTCAGAGCTTCTGGGTTTTTATCAGAGCTCCAGAGGTTCGCTGCTGATAAACCTCCAGAGATTAATGAGGACGCTCAGGAAGGCTGAGCTCCAGCAGGAAGCAAGTGATTTATAGTTTAATGTTCATTGTTGGAAATCAGTGGATAAATAATTAACCAGAGCTACAGTCAGACCACAACACAACAGCTTTCTGTCCTTCTGTGGTTTTTTAAACTCACTGTCTTCCAATAAAACCTGAACACGTCTTTGTTTTATACTTTAATCTGAATATTGACGAGAGTTTAATGCAGCGTGTCCCAGCATGCTTTGAGGTGAGGCTGAAGCAACAACATTAAAAATAGTTTGGTTTCTGTTTTTGTCCTCGAGCAACACACACACACGCACATGAACACACACACACACACACACACACACACACACACACACACACACACACACATGCACATGAACACACACACACACACACACACACGCACATGAACACACACACACACACACACACACACACATGCTCTCACACACATGCTCTCACACACACACACACACACACACACACACACACACACACGCTCTCACACACACACACACACACACACACACCCACCCACACACACACACACACACACACGCACATGAACACACACACACACACACACACACACATGCTCTCACACACACACACCCACACATGCTCACACGCTCAAACACACACACACGCCAGACATTCATGTTATTATAAAGTATCTCCACGCCCTGGCCACTTCATTAGGTACACTAGTGAAACCGGTCCTGCTCTAATCTAGTCTCCATGAAGGTTCTGGGTTCAGCTTGGTAGAACTACTGAACAGACACGTGTTCCTAATATTTTGACATGTGGGTAAATCAGTCGGTCCAGATCATTCCTCCGTCATTAAACCAAATGCTCTCGTCTTTAAGTTAAATGTGTGTCTCTCCCTGTTGCTGACGTCGTTGTCATGGCGACGTTGTTCAGGATGTTTAGGAGTGATGTCTGAGTTCACGACGACTTGTTTTAGATCTTCCAGTCTGGATTCTTCAGGACATTAAGTCCAGTCTGGAGCCGAGGCCTCGTCCTGACCCCAGGGTGGATGTAGTCGTGAGGCCTGGCGGTCTGAGTTTCACCTGCTGGACGTGTTGAAACGCTGCTGTTGCTTCAGACGGTTTTGAAACTGGAGACGGTTGTTCTCCTCTGGCGTCCTGTGGTCAGGTAGTTCTGCAAAACCTGGCCTCCGTTTACGGGACGAGGCTGAAGCAACCGGCTAACAACACACCAGACAGGAAGTTGCAGGTTCTTCTGAAGAGCGTTGGTTGAATGCGCCCGGATCATGATCACGACCCGATTATCTAACAGCTCTGAGCGAAGGACCAGCCGGGTCCTGGACAACCCGTCCAGACCGTCCCAGGTTCAACTGGAGCAGAGTCGACTTTTAAAACATCATTTCAAACACGAAAAATAAGAGACTGCTGATTGTTTTAGTCTCTTGATGTTTTATGCATCGCTGTTTTAGTAGGATGAGAGCGCTTTGAATAAAATGAATTACTTTTATTGTGAACAAGTCCTCAGATGGTTCTGCTAATAATATATATATACGTATATATATATATACGTATATATATATATATATACACATATATATATGTATGTATATAATCTTGACTCATTTTTATTGCGTATGGAATGAAATACTCTCAGCGCTGGTTTCACTGAGGAATGAATGAACTGCTGAAGGTAATTCTCCACCAAAGAATGCCCAAAGATCTTAATGCTCTTAGGGCTGCAGCTCCGTACCCAGTGCCAGCTGAAACCAGGGCCGTGCCATCCGAGGCCACGAGCGCCCGCCGCGCTGTGACGTCGACGCTTCTAACCCGGGAATTAAAACTCCAAAGTTCAGCCCTGTTTGAAGTTCTCAGATGGAGCAGGCCAGGAACATTTGGATTAAATGGTTTTGGTATTTTTGTCCAGTGGAACATGAGGATGGATTAGCTGAGCAAACGTGGGGGCCGCTGTCCAGGGGCCTCGGGGCCCGGAGACGTTGTGGTGACTACATCCATCCTGCTCTGAACCAACACATTAAATATGACGACTTTCTTCACCACAGGAAGTAAATTAGTTTTTACCTTTTCTACTTGATTTAAATCTGAGACCAACACTCACCAGTGAGACCAAGGCAGAGGATGGGATGCATGCTAACAGCTAACAGATGCTAACAGATGCTAACAGCTGGTCAATGTGAGACGTCGTCCTCCTCAGAGGAAACAATCAGAATAAATCTGAACTCATGTTGATGGTTTGGACCCAGTTGTTTCCTGGTGATACTGATCCAGTCTGATGTCCAGGGTCCAGAGCTTGATCGCTGCTCGATGATTAATAAACTTTAATTAACCTTCATTAACCTTTAAATAAAGAACTACACCACGTTCTCCCACTGGAGGATTTTAGTTTCACTGCTCTGACTGTTGTGATCACATTTACACACACACACACCCACACACACACACACACACACACACCCCGGTGCCCCCCCACCGTGACTCGTTCTGATTTAGGGGACTCATCGTGGTGATTGATGACTCGGCTGCTGGAGGTTCATTTGCTTCGTTCGTCCAAAACCACAAAGAAGAAAAACATCCCGCCCTGCCAAACCCACTGGAACGGGCGAGAGACACCCTGCGTAGGTGAGAGAGAGGAAGGGGGGGGGGGGGGGGGGGGTCGCCTGGGGGGTGAGGCAGGGAGGGAGTGTTTGTAGAAACAGAGGATAGAGAAGTTAAGAAGAGGAAGAGAGGGAGCAGAAGGTGTGGTCTGACCTCAGAGCAGTTTACTGTCTAATGAGAACGATTAGCTCCACCACACATCTTCATCTTCATCATCATCAGCCTCTAACACATGATCGGGGGGGGGGGGGGGTTCTAGTTGGTGTGAGAACATGAATGTTTAAAAACAGCTCATGGTTCATTAATGAGTCTCTGCCATGTGTCTTCAGACTGGGATGACCAAGTCCACACCGGTTACCTCCTGATGAAAGGGGCCGTGCCAGAACTCATCCAGGTGTTTGGAGATGGTCCAGACAGCAGGGGGCGCTGTGTCGGTAAAGCTGAGGAAGAGGAGGGTCAGCAGAGACACTGAGAGTGGGGACAGCAGCCATGAGTGTTAGTCTCAGGGGGACATTCCTGCTGGACGTCATCACTCATGTCCAATAATTACTGATACTAAACTAAAGTTAAATCAAACAGATGAATCAGTGACGACGCTTTAATCTGAGGTTGTTTGCTCCAGATGAGCTGACGTCCAACAGGACGGTTTAATTTTAGCTGCAGTCAGCCGACACTGACTGAGAGTCACAGGAAACACCAGAGACTCGTGGTCAGAGGATGACTGATGTCCATCAACACGTCTGCTGTCATCAAGGAAACCTCACACCAGTCATCCAACCAGTCAGAACACCAGTCATCCAACCAGTCAGAACACCAGTCATCCAACCAGTCAGAACACCAGTCAGAACACCAGTCATCCAACCAGTCAGAACACCAGTCAGAACACCAGTCAGAACACCAGTCATCCAACCAGTCAGAACACCAGTCAGAACACCAGTCAGAACACCAGTCATCCAACCAGTCAGAACACCAGTCAGAACACCAGTCATCCAACCAGTCAGAACACGGTGTCATGGAGCAGAATCCAGACGTAGATGGAGACAGGACACCTGGAGTCTGGACGCTGCTGAAGAAGAAGAAGATGAAGCTAGAAGGAGGATGAAGGACATGAAGACGTGCTGGGATCACCATGGAGACGACCGTGGTCATCCTGACATACTGAAGATGATGGTTGATCTCAGGTTGATCTCAGGTTGATCTCAGGTTGATCTCAGGTTGGTCTCAGGTTGGTCTCAGGTTGATCTCAGGTTGATCTCAGGTTGGTCTCAGGTTGATCTCAGGTTGGTCTCAGGTTGATCTCAGGTTGATCTCAGGTTGGTCTCAGGTTGATCTCAGGTTGATCTCAGGTTGATCTCAGGTTGGTCTCAGGTTGATCTCAGGTTGATCTCAGGTTGATCTCAGGTTGATCTCAGGTTGGTCTCAGGTTGGTCTCAGGTTGATCTCAGGTTGATCTCAGGTTGATCTCAGGTTGATCTCAGGTTGATCTCAGGTTGGTCTCAGGTTGGTCTCAGGTTGATCTCAGGTTGATCTCAGGTTGATCTCAGGTTGGTCTCAGGTTGATCTCAGGTTGGTCTCAGGTTGATCTCAGGTTGATCTCAGGTTGATCTCAGGTTGGTCTCAGGTTGATCTCAGGTTGATCTCAGGTTGGTCTCAGGTTGGTCTCAGGTTGATCTCAGGTTGATCTCAGGTTGGTCTCAGGTTGATCTCAGGTTGGTCTCAGGTTGATCTCAGGTTGGTCTCAGGTTGGTCTCAGGTTGATCTCAGGTTGATCTCAGGTTGATCTCAGGTTGGTCTCAGGTTGGTCTCAGGTTGATCTCAGGTTGGTCTCAGGTTGGTCTCAGGTTGATCTCAGGTTGATCTCAGGTTGGTCTCAGGTTGATCTCAGGTTGATCTAGTGAGACGAGGAAACAGATTTATTTATTTTTTCATCTGTGTCATCAACACTCTTCACAACAACGCGACCCTGACTCATTCATCTCCTGGAGACGTGACCTTTAATGACCTCACAGGGACTCTGGCAGGACACTGGTGCTTCCCCACAGTGACAGTGGGTCAGAGGGTTCTGGAGGTTCTGGAGGTTCTGGAGGTTCTGGCTCTGATCTGCTGCTGTTTATCTGAGGAACATTAACAATAATATTTTTGTTTCCTTGTTTGTTTCCTTTGTCTCAGTCTCAGTTGGATTTAGAGGCTGGTGGTGGCAGAGAAATGAAGACGGCCCGTCAAGAAATGTTAATATGAGGAGGAGGAGGAGGAGCAGGAAGAAGAGGAGGAGGAGGAGGAGGAGGAGGAGGAGGAGCAGGAAGAAGAGGAGGAGGAGGAGGAGGTGAAGATTAATGACTGAGCTCAGTGTCTTATCTTCCAACAGAGGGAGGACATAAAGTCCAGATTATATAAAGACCCTCTGGACATTCAGTGTGAGGACGTTAAGGGGTCAGAACCAGATCAGGTTGAGAGGACGCTGGTGGAGGACACAGAGGACAGACATGATGTCCACAGGTTAGAGACGAAGACGATAAAGTGAGGAGTGATTAGTTAGTTCAGAGGTTTGACTCTGATCTCTGATTGGCTGCCTGCTGCGATGGACTCCCTCTCTGATTGGTGGCCTGGTCGGCGTGTCTTGCTCAGGGGCACTCCGGCAGCAGCAGCTGTGTTTTATGTGTCAGCGCTGACAGATAATCAACACGCTGAGTTTATGAGCTTCATCTGTTTAACTTTTACAACCTGAACGTGTGTCAGTGTGAAAGTAAAGTTGAGGTGAGTGACGTGACTCCAGGCGAACGAACTGCAACCAGAGAAACTTTCAGCCTCCTCCTCCTCCTCCTCCTCCTCCTCGTCTGCAGCCTCAGCTCAGATGATGACAGCGGCTGAAATCCAGAGAGCAGCTTTCCCAGGTTTCCCTGAAGCATTCTTGGGCACCGCTCACCTCCCGAGCAACAGAGGAGGAATTACTTTCAGGAAGCTTCTGGGAAAACGAGGCCTTAAAGGATTAGTTTTCAAGATACGTGTGTGAACGTCCTGTTAGTGTGGGATGAGTGTGTTAATCTGAGGCGTTCAGTTTGAAGGAGGAGGAGGAGGAGGAGGAGGAGGAGGAGGAGGAGGCCAGGGAGAGTTCACGGCTGGCCTGACGCCAACAGGCTGATGGTTGTTTGCTGCAGAAAACTAAATGATGCGAAGGAAGTTGGTTGGAGGAGGACAAGCTGAACAGATCAACACTGTCCCTTCACTTCAGAGCGTCTTCTTAAATCTGACAAACTTTCTAAACACACAACCGTCCAGCTGCAGCTCAGACACGCTCTGATCAGAGTCATGTGACCTGACGTCACGGCCGGTTTTAAATCCTTTTTGATCTCATCTTATTTCCAGAATATTTCTGCTGCTCGTTTCTCTGAATCATCGCCTCAATGTTTGACCTCAATGTTTCAAAGGCCCCGCCCCCTGCAGGTCAGGGCGAGGCCCAAACCGAGCGAGACAACTGTCACTTATCAAGAATCATGACTCATGAAAACAGCCTCTTCTCATGAATTAAATGTCATCTGATCTGTTTCTGACTCTCAGAGTAAATATTGATGCAGCTGATCAGGATTCCTGAGGCTCTCTCAGAGTTTATCTGGCGGATGTAATAATCTGAAACGACGCAAATAAATAATTAATATTTGAAATGTTTTATTGTTCTTCTGCTTTGATTGACAGTTCCAACCAACTTCTATTTTGAAGGAGACTCAGGTGGTCTGCTGCTGGAGGTCAGGTGGTCTGATGCTGGAGGTCAGGTGATCTGCTGCTGGAGGTCAGGTGGTCTAATGCTAG
This sequence comes from Chelon labrosus, assembly GCF_963514085.1. Taxonomy (NCBI): domain Eukaryota; kingdom Metazoa; phylum Chordata; class Actinopteri; order Mugiliformes; family Mugilidae; genus Chelon; species Chelon labrosus. The sequence goes on along the minus strand of NC_140339.1, from coordinate 491,890 downwards.
AGGTCAGGTGGTCTGATGCACGAGGTCAGGTGATCTAATGCTGGAGGTCAGGTGGTCTAATGCTGGAGGTCAGGTGGTCTGCTGCTAGAGGTCAGGTGGTCTGATGCTGGAGGTCAGGTGGTCTGATGCTGGAGGTCAGGTGATCTGCTGCTGGAGGTCAGGTGATCTGCTGCTGGAGGTCAGGTGGTCTGATGCTAGAGGTCAGGTGGTCTGATGCTGGAGGTCAGGTGGTCTAATGCTGGAGGTCAGGTGGTCTGCTGCTGGAGGTCAGGTGGTCTAATGCTGGAGGTCAGGTGGTCTGCTGCTGGAGGTCAGGTGGTCTAATGCTAGAGGTCAGGTGGTCTGATGCTGGAGGTCAGGTGGTCTGATGCTGGAGGTCAGGTGGTCTAATGCTGGAGGTCAGGTGGTCTGCTGCTGGAGGTCAGGTGGTCTAATGCTAGAGGTCAGGTGGTCTAATGCTGGAGGTCAGGTGGTCTGATGCTGGAGGTCAGGTGGTCTAATGCTGGAGGTCAGGTGGTCTGCTGCTAGAGGTCAGGTGGTCTGCTGCTGGAGGTCAGGTGGTCTGCTGCTGGAGGTCAGGTGGTCTGATGCTGGAGGTCAGGTGGTCTGCTGCTGGAGGTCAGGTGGTCTGATGCTGGAGGTCAGGTGGTCTGATGCTGGAGGTCAGGTGGTCTGCTGCTGGAGGTCAGGTGGTCTGCTGCTGGAGGTCAGGTGGTCTGATGCTGGAGGTCAGGTGGTCTGCTGCTGGAGGTCAGGTGGTCTGATGCTGGAGGTCAGGTGGTCTGATGCTGGAGGTCAGGTGGTCTGCTGCTGGAGGTCAGGTGGTCTGCTGCTGGAGGTCAGGTGGTCTGATGCTGGAGGTCAGGTGGTCTGCTGCTGGAGGTCAGGTGGTCTGATGCTGGAGGTCAGGTGGTCTGATGCTGGAGGTCAAGTGGTTTAATGCTGGAGGTCAAGTGGTTTAATGCTGGAGGTCAGGTGGTCTGCTGCTGGAGGTCAAGTGGTCTGCTGCTGGAGGTCAGGTGGTCTGCTGCTGGAGGTCAGGTGATCTAATGCTGGAGGTCAGGTGGTCTGCTGCTGGAGGTCAAGTGGTCTGCTGCTGGAGGTCAGGTGGTCTGCTGCTGGAGGTCAGGTGATCTAATGCTGGAGGTCAGGTGGTCTGCTGCTGGAGGTCAAGTGGTCTGCTGCTGCCTAACAGAGTCTGGAGGTGAACAGCTGATGCTACGTTCACATTAGCATCTCCTACCTACCTTTAGTTTACAATAGAAGGCAACGATGCGAAGCAACAAGCTGACATTGGTCTCATACACGTCAGAGATAAAGTGACGCTCCACAGGTTCAACCTATTCTTTGAGTTATTGTTATTTGGAGCAGGAAGATGAGTCAGTGCAGGACGCCTGAAGGAAACAATGAGTCTTTATGTCGGCGCGTTGGATGGATGATGGATGGATGATGAAACAAAGGGTGTTGACAGAAAGAAAACAAAGAGAGAAGAAGAGAACAGGTGGAGGAGAACAAAGAATGAAAAAAATGTCAAAAGAAAACAAAACATGGAAAGGTCAGAGATTTGTTCTTTATTCTGCAGTTTACTGTGGAGGAGCTGCTGCCTCCTGACGTCATGGTAACAGAGGCAGATATTCAGTGTTTTTATTCTAGTGGCTGACTGATATATGGTTCTGTGTTTCTCTGGCTGCTGTAAATCTCTCTATGTTAGGACCTCATGTCATATCTCAACCATCTGTCTGGAACAAAGCCATGAAGCTCAGAGCGTGTGGTGGCAGAGCTGATGAGATGTTGTTGGCTGAACGGAGAGATGGAAAGATAGATAGAGAGAGAAAATAAAGAAATAACTTTCCATCTTTCCTTTTGTTTGTTCTCTGAAACAGGTTTGTGTCGACCAGGATCCGTTCCAGGTGGTTCTGTATCTGTATTAACCCGTTCACACACATCAGTCCAACAGTGTGACAACATAACAACATGATACATAAAGTCCAGGTGTGAACACTGGTCTGGTCTCTAGAGTCCAGGTTAAACAGGTCCAGGTGTGAACACTGATCTGGTCTCTAGAGTCCAGGTCAAACAGGTCCAGGTGTGAACACTGATCTGGTCTCTAGAGTCCAGGTTAAACAGGTCCAGGTGTGAACACTGATCTGGTCTCTAGAGTCCAGGTTAAACAGGTCCAGGTGTGAACACTGATCTGGTCTCTAGAGTCCAGGTTAAACAGGTCCAGGTGTGAACACTGATCTGGTCTCTAGTGTCCAGGTCAAACAGGTCCAGGTGTGAACACTGATGTGGTCTCTAGAGTCCAGGTTAAACAGGTCCAGGTGTGAACACTGATCTGGTCTCTAGAGTCCAGGTTAAACAGGTCCAGGTGTGAACACTGATCTGGTGTCAGTCCACATGTGGAGGTGGTCTGGGACACATGTGACCTCCCTCCTTTGGTAGTGTGAACACACAATGAGTCCTGGGTCACATTAAAGACCAGAGACCTGGTTCCTCTGAGGATGAAGCTTCCAGGGTTCAGGTCTAATCTGAGTCTTTGTCTCATTAATAAATCAGATCTTAACATGTGAGAGTCTTTCCATCTTGTTCCAACATCTGGATCATGTCTCCAAGTCAACAAGCAGCTGTTGATGGTTCTGATCCAGCGGTAGGTAGAGATCCATTAGAGGCTGGGGACGCATGTGGAGACACATTTATATTAAGACCAGGTGGAGACACAGGGACTTAGAGATGGACAGGTGAGATCAGGTGATCGATCCTCTCAGAGACACACATGATCCCTCTCGTTCTGGACGTCTTCTCTTTGTAGTGTTATTTGATGAAACAGCTGACTGATGATGATGATGATGTTCATCAGGTCATTTCATGCTCCACCATGGTGACATTGTCCATGAATGAAGGTAACAGTCAGTTTCTTTGAGACTGTTTTATGTTCCAGACTCAAACTGAAATAAAGTCAAACTACAGATGAACCTGCAGCTCTGCTCATGAATGAATCTCCTCTAGTTTTCCAGGACAGATCAGCAGCTAGAAGGTAGAAGATAAAACCTGACTGAGGATCTGAACCAGAACTCAGTCTACTGACTGAGAGAGGGAGAGAGAGAGGAGGTCCTCACATCTGCTGCAGATAATAATATAGTCATAATTTATGGAGGCCTTCATTCAGCTCACAGTTACTTGTGTTTTAGATGAACAGGACAGATTATTGATGCAGTTGTTGCAGCTGTAATGAAGCCTGCAGACCCACAGTCAGTCAGTTTGAAGTGTGAACTGGTTTTAGGTTGCAGTCCTGCAGAGGAGCTGGCAGGCTGCAGGAGTTTCACAGGGAGCAGATTTCCAGTGAAGGACTGGGAGGAGCTGCCGTGGGTGAATCAGCCAGTAAGAGACTGAGAGGAATGAGTAACCCAGGCTCAGCCCACATGATCAGGGATCACTGAGAGGTTTGAACGCACCGCAGATCCAGTTACATGAGTCCATCCAAGCACACTTAACAACAAATATCCATCATGTGCAAGCCTGAACAGGACGAGGCTCACAGACAGGAGGAGTCCTGGTCCTGAAGAACCCCAATACAAATAAATGATCACGCTTTGTTTCTTCCAAACAGTCTGAAGAAGAGAAACAGTCCTAATGATAAACAGGAGGCTCCAAATGTCTTCAGAAGAAAATTCATGAGGAGAACATCCTGCAAAAAAATAAATCAACTGAAGAAACAAGCTACACACGACACAGAGTCAGCCACTAACCAGAACCACAACCAGAACCAGAACCAGAACCAGGTGTAGCGACCTAATAACCTTCACTAATCATCTCCTAATACAGGGATTCCCAAAGTGTGGTGTGCGCACCCCTGGGGGGCGTGAACTGCCTCTAGGGGGGCGTGAGATGAAAAATGCAATGGTGTAGAAGAAGTTATCTTCTTCTTCTACACACCGTATATGTGCAACTAACTGAGCCAGCTGTGCTGCACTTGAAAATCGTCAGATGGATAATTTTCATATCTGTTCCTGAGCCTATGCTCTTTGTTATTTATGTTGTGGGTCGTGAGTAACTTTATTACAATTTAATTAAAATTACCGGCGTTCTAATTTTATTTCCATGACCGCTGTGTTATGATGACGGAGTTGTGTTAGCTCCACGGTCATTTAACGTTGCTGCATTTTTTGTTTAATGCGACTGAAAATATTATCCATATTTCCCCCAACTGATCTGTTTCTGCCTCTGAGTCTGTCATCGTCATCGTAAAAGTGGAGCTTGTGTGTGACTTTGTTTCATTATATGGAAATTACAGCGTTTCAGTTTAATTCAAACGTGAGAGCGCGTTGTTGTGATGGTGATTATTTTGTTATATTTGTGTTCTGGTAACTTAAGCATGATTAAACATGCTGTAGAGACAGGCTATGGCTATAAAAAAGCTTGATGACGCACTGTTTCCGCTCAGACTGCAGCTGAAATAACGCATGTAATACTCCAATGTCGGTTTGTGCACATTCAAAAAATTCCTAGGAACCTTTTGCAAGCACTAGTTTCTCGTAGGACCGGCCGGAGTGGTACGCAAAACACAAATAATTAATGTCTTTATATAATAGAAAAATCAATTCAGGTGTTAAGGGTATGGGGGATTGGGGGTGCGTCATCACAGTTGGGATATAGAAATGGGTGCGCGGTCAAAAAAGTTTGGGAACCGCTGTCCTAATAAATCATCATCAGGTGAGACTCTGGTAACCATGGTAACCTTCACTAAACATCATCAGGTGAGGAGTTTCCAGGAGGGACAGAAACATGGAGGTAGAAAAACAAGATGAACCAAGATGGAATCAATGTGGACAGAGACGTTGGAGACGTGGAGACATCTTGGTCGTCTTCTAAGACTCCAGACATTCAGGACTGGAGCAGGAGGACATGGAGGAGGACATAGTGGAGGAGGACATGGAGGAGGAGGACATGGAGGAGGACATAGTGGAGGAGGACATGGAGGAGGAGGACATGGAGGAGGACATACTGTTCTATTTCCAGTAGATGTGTTGCTCCTCTTCATCAGTAAAGATGTTTTGATGTAAACACATGTATCGTTTGATTTGGTCTCCATGGAAACGATTCATGTGTTGATGATGGGATGTATTTATGGTTTCTAAACACTGACAGTCTGAGACGTCTGGTTCTGGGTATCATGTCTAGTCCAGACTCTGGTCGACCTTTGACCTCAGCAGGTGCTGTGCTGAGGAGTTAATGAGCAGCCTCTCAGACCAGGCCGGACCAGGCCGGACCAAGCTGGACCAAGCCAGACCAGGCCGGACCAGGCCGGACCAGGGTGGACCAGGCCAGACCAGGCCGGACCAGGCTGGACCAAGCCAGACCAGGCCGGACCAGGCCAGACCAGGTCAGACCAGGCCGGACCAGGGTGGACCAGGCTGGACCAAGCCAGACCAGGCCGGACTAGGCCGGACCAGGCTGGACCAGGCCAGACCAGGTCAGACCAGGCCGGACCAGGGTGGACCAGGCCAGACCAGGCCGGACCAGGCTGGACCAAGCCAGACCAGGCCAGACCAAGGCAGACCAGGCCAGACCAGGCCGGACCAGGCCGGACCAAGCCAGGCCAGGCCAGACCAGGCTGGACCACGCCGGACCAGGCTGGACCAGGCCGGACCAGGCCGGACCAAGCCGGACCAGGCTGGACCAGGCCGGACCAGGGTGAATCAGAAGACCTGAGCTCCAGCTCATAAAGACCAGGATGAGATCACACTGAGTTGTGATTTATTTTCTCTGAGACGTGATTGAGGACATTTCATCCTGTTGTTCCACTGGTTTGGTTTTTAACGTCTAATAAAACATCATGATAATGTTCTTCCTCTAACTCTCTTTGACATGTTTCATTTGTTTGCTTGTGATGAATGATCTGAGTTTCATTAAAGTCTGATTTGTGTCGCTCTCATTATTGGTGGTTTTAATTTCTGGTCTCATAAAGTGTCCCCGTCCCCGGAGACAGATAAACGTCATTTAATGAGGACGAGACGCTGCTGAGATGAAACGTCTCAGAACAAAGAGAACAAACAGAGCAGCATCTTTTATTAATTCTCATCACTCTTCACCACGGCCTTCTCCTTCACAAACCACAAATATGGCCGCCATGATGGCTGCCCCTCCCCTCCACGGCTCCACAGCCAATCAGAGTCCACCTCATTAAGCTGCTCGGTTTGAGACGCGTCAGAGGAGGGAGGCTGGAATCTGCACGGCTGGAAATAAACTCTGACTAACCACCACCCTTTTCTGCTCCCTGCTGAGAGCTGGACATCCAGGAGACGCTGGAGGACTGGATCTGACAGTTGGACACGACTGTCCTCTGTCTCTTACTGTCCAAGTCTAATGTCCCCACAACAACATGTAAAAACGTCTGACGTCTGGAAAACATGAAGAATAACATGAGAATAGATCACAGGTCTGGGTTAGGACTAGTTGGTCTCAGGACTAGTTGGTCTCTGGACTAGTTGCTCTCAGGACTAGTTAATCTTGTCTTGGGTCTTGTCTCGGGGCTGCCTCAGGTTTTCCTGGTGAAGACTGGACGGCGTCTTTCTGGACGGAGGACAGACCACCTGCTGTCTCATGTCGGGTCTTCTCTGCTGTCTCTGCGTCCGTCTCGGCCAATTGTCTCCGTCTTTCTGACAGGACGTTATTGTGGTGAAGCGGTTGAAGTTATCAGTCGTGTTTCCAGTAAACACAAACGCTGTGAACATATGAAAACACTTTAACGCTCTCTCTGGTTCCAGCTCATTTTCTTCGTTATCTGGGATCGACTCTCTGAGTTGTGGACTGTTGGTCCGACTGAATAAACAGTTTAAAGCAGCAGTTTGGACTCTGGGAACTGAAGATCAACAATCAATCAATTAAACAAATTATTGAGCGTGCAAACAGATGCCATGTGTCTAAGAGTCAGCCTGTGACGAGGACGGCGGCGTGGACACAGTCCTCTCACATGTTTGAATAAATCAGACTCCAGCAGGAATGTAAACGCTCATAAACTCACATAAACACGTCCTGGTCCCATGCAGCGCTAAACAACAGCTTCCTGAAGACAAAGAAGAAGAAGAACCAGCAGCTCAGACACTGTCAGGATCACCACCTCACCACGTCACCACGTCACCAAGTCACCATGTCACCACCTCACCACGTCACCATGTCACCAAGTCACCATGTCACCACCTCACCACGTCACCATGTCACCAAGTCACCATGTCACCACCTCACCACGTCACCATGTCACCAAGTCACCAAGTCACCACCTCACCATGTCACCACGTCACCAAGTCACCACGTCACCATGTCACCAAGTCACCACGTCACCAAGTCACCGCATCACCATGTCACCAAGTCACCAAGTCACCATGTCACCAAGTCACCATGTCACCAAGTCACCAAGTCACCGCATCACCATGTCACCAAGTCACCACCTCACCACGTCACCACGTCACCAAGTCACCAAGTCACCGCATCACCATGTCACCAAGTCACCAAGTCACCATGTCACCAAGTCACCAAGTCACCAAGTCACCATGTCACCACCTCACCACGTCACCACGTCACCAAGTCACCAAGTCACCGCATCACCATGTCACCACGTCACCATGTCACCACCTCACCACCTCACCACCTCACCACCTCACCATGTCACCAAGTCACCATGTCACCATGTCACCAAGTCACCACGTCACCAAGTCACCAAGTCACCGCATCACCATGTCACCATGTCACCATGTCACCAAGTCACCACGTCACCAAGTCACCAAGTCACCAAGTCACCGCATCACCATGTCACCACGTCACCACCTCACCACCTCACCATGTCACCAAGTCACCATGTCACCATGTCACCAAGTCACCATGTCACCAAGTCACCACGTCACCATGTCACCACCTCACCACCTCACCATGTCACCACGTCACCATGTCACCAAGTCACCACGTCACCACCTCACCACCTCACCACCTCACCACGTCACCACGTCACCATGTCACCACCTCACCACCTCACCATGTCACCACGTCACCATGTCACCAAGTCACCACCTCACCACCTCACCACCTCACCACGTCACCACGTCACCATGTCACCACCTCACCACCTCACCATGTCACCACCTCACCATGTCACCAAGTCACCATGTCACCATGTCACCAAGTCACCATGTCACCACCTCACCATGTCACCACGTCACCATGTCACCATGTCACCAAGTCACCATGTCACCACATCAAACGCTAGTTCATGTGTCCATCTACAAGCTGTGGGAACCAATAAAGTTACCACCTCACTGCAGTTCAACGTCAAAATACTGTTCATGTCTCGTCTCAGGACACGTTGGTCTTGTCTTGTCCCTGGTTGGTTCTCACCGACCAGAACCAACCAGGAACCAACCGAGGAGGACGGCTCTTCACCAGAGAGGAGACCAAGAACCAGGAAGTTCTGTTTGGGTTTAATTGGGTTTAGTTGGAAGGATCCAACGCTGAGACGATGGTTCATCTTCATTAAAGATCTGATCTGTCTTTTAAATCCGTCTCCTCCGTCTCCTCCGTCTCCTCCGTCTCCTCTGTCTCCTTCGTCCTCTGGTGACGAGATCAGGACAGAAGGTCCAGCTCTGAGAGCAGAGTCAGGATTTAAAAGACAAAGAGACATGAACGATGAGAAGACGGAGGAGACACCACAGACCTCTGGAATATTTTAGAAACCTTGTTAGCACGACGCTAGCGCTGCATGTTTGTACAGAGGTCAAAGGTCGAACCTTTAACTGAGCCAGACTGACAGCTGTGTGAGAAATGTGTCTCTGTCAGTGTTTGAGACAGACGAGGATCAGCTGATCCCTTTACTTTAGTAATCTGTCTCCGAGCTCCTCCTCTAGAGCAGGTCTCTGTTGGCGGGACGTCCTCCTGCTCTGTGATGGGTTATTTTTAGTCTCAGCTCATGTGGGCGTCGTGCCCTGAGTCTGACCTGCAGGTATCGATGTGACCTGATCAAAGTCCAGCAGCTTTTATCAGTCTGAGCTGATCCTCATCACTGCCTGTCCTGTCCTCATGGTTTACAGATATTATCTGCATGAATCAGCTGTGACAGGCAGCGTGTCCAACGTTAACCCTTTAACGTCCAGACTAAGCAACTGTTGGACGGAGACACTGACGTCTATTTATTAGGACGAGATGGATCAGTTCCCTGCAGCGTTCAGGTTCTGACTAGACTCTAAACGGGACCTGAACGCAGCGTGACCTCTGACCTCCCCGCTCTGACAGAGTAACCACGGCGACGGGTCGGACCGGCGCTCGGACACATGACGCTGAGTGTGTCTGTGTGTGCTGACTTTACTTAGTTGGTCCCAGAACGACACAAACAGGAAAACGAGGAGAAGACGGCTTCTCTCTGTCAGCCCTTTTCGCTTCCCCTTTCTCCAGGTGGCCTCCTCGTCGGGGGAGAGGAGTGAGGAGCAGCCGTTACATCATGACTCACCCGTTAATCTCCTCCTCCTCCTCCTCGACTCCTCTAACACTGCTCAGAAAAACAAAGGTACAGTCAGAGATGACATGAAACCCGACTCTGTCTATTTACTGGAATCACTTTCCTGTGAACTGCTCTGTGTGCTTGTTATCCATGTATCATCCACGGCTCTGTCTATTTGCTGGACAATTTCAATCCAGAGACTCCAGACGATGCTGTGTATTTGCTGGAGACTCTGAGACTCTGTCTGTTTGCTGGACATGCACCAGGTCTCTGTAGCTCTGTCTCTGCAGACACTCTCTGGGCTCTGTGTATTTGTTGGAAGCTCTTTGTTTGTCTTGTCACTGGCTTTGTGTTATTTCTTTATATTCATCACAGGCTCTGTCTATTTTCTGGCAATGCTGACGCTCCTGAAATGATGCATCTGGCTCTGTGTATGTGCTGGAGAAAACCCAACTACACGTTTTATTCTGGCTCTGTCTCATTACTGGAAACACTCCCACCACGGGCTCTGTCTATTTGCTGGTTCCCTCAGTGTGTGCTGATGATGTGAAAGTGACGCTCTGATGTTTGAACCGCTCACGTGTTGCTTCATATTTAAATCTGTGGGATTTGTCTCTGAGGCGTCTCAGCTCCTCTACGTGACTCAGACTAAGACACTGAAGGTGATCTCGTCCATCTTCCTCTCAGAGTCTCCTCAGAGTCTCCTCAGAGTCTCCTCAGACCCTCGCTGGCTGATTAGACCTGATCGTCTCCGGTCTATGTCCTAATGAAAAGACGTGTCTGCAGCAAAGAGTCAAACAGCATGCAGAGAGAAACATCACGTGATTTAAAGAAACTGCAAACACAGACGGTACAGCTGGAACAATAACCAGAGTCTGGATAGAGATGGATGATATCTCAGACCTCTGAGCTGGCGTCTAGTATTCAGAGAGCACTTTATTAGATCAACTATATTTATCCTGTGGAATCTCAGCGTGTTCTGTTCCTGACGTCCATAATTATGATCATTAGAGCAAATATAAATACTGTTATTATTTTAAGAAGAGATTTAAATCCACTTCACGACGGGACGTTTAAACTAATATTAAAAAGAATCATGTGTAGAAGCTGATTAAAGTCCAGGTCCAGGTCCAGGTTCAGGTCCAGGTCCAGGTCCAGGTCCAGGTTCAGGTCCAGGTCCAGGTTCAGGTCCAGGTTCAGGTCTAGGTTCAGGTCCGGGTTCAGATTCAGGTCCAGGTCCATGTCCAGGTTTTATTCTGAGGATCTCAGGTCAGCGCTGCTTTCTCCCACTGTTCTCAAACACATCATGGTTCTGCTGCTACAGAGTTGACTAAAGTTTCACATCCTTCTCTCTGTTTTCTTCTTTCTTTCTGTTCATCTCTTCCTTTTTTTCCTGCCCCATCCCTTCTTCTTCTTCTTCTTCTTCTCTGGTAGTCAGTTATTTCTTCTTCTGTCTGTCTTTAACCTTTAACCCTTTAACCCGTCTGATCCAGTTCAGTCCAGATTAACAGAGGACACATGTGTTTGGGTTCAGGTTCACTTCTAGATCAACAAATATTAAATGTCCACGTAAAATTAACAATCCTTATTGTCTCTCTATGTATGAATCCACATCACAGCACATAAATACATCATGAACTCCTTCACAGTCCCATTCACAGAGCGAGACCAGGCTAACATGCTAACATGCTAGCATGCTAAACCAGTTTCTATTGATGTGATGGTTCAGGTTTAGATTCTCTTGATGTCTGTGGACAGGATGTTACATCAGAGCAGAGAGGGACGTCCCGATTGACCAACGTCCTCTCAGGACTCCACGTCCTCTCAGGACTCCACGTCCTCTCGGTTACACTCTTGTGACATTAAAGCAGCTCCACCAGAGTCTGAGGCTAGAAGCCGACTGGTCTGATGTTTACATGAGTTCAGCCTTCAGGTTTTAACCAGACAGATTTAATGAAACTCTGGAGACCATCCATGAAGTCTCACCTGTAATCTGTACGTTGAATTAAAAGTTAATTATTAAAAGATTCCAGATATTTATTCTCATGTGCTCAGTGAAACAGTCCAGACACACAACTACATAAATAAAAGAAATATAAAATAAAAACAGGTGATAAATTAAAAGTTTAAAACCTTAAAACCTGCAGATCCAGTCAGGTAGAGACAGATGGACTGAAGCTCTTCATACGTTCACGTACTTTATTATAAAAAAGAATTACAGGTAAATTATATCTGCATTATAAAGCTCTCATCTTGATAAGTTAAAAAATAAATAATTAAAATCCCTCAGACTTGAATTCCTGTTCCTCAGTGATTTAATTACATGTAATTATAACTGACTGCTCTAATAAATATAACTCTGGGGTTCTCTAGTTCTCTGCTGTCGCCTTTCATTTCAGACTTTTAGACATTTATCAGGAGTTTTCTTTGTCAGAATAAATAAATATAATCTGCAAAATCATTTATGTAGAGAATAAACTACTGGACCCAACATGGAGCCCTGAGGAACCCCACAGTTAATATTTACAGGTGCTTATTATCCAGCTGACTGACTGACTAATAGTGTACCGGCCCTTTAATTCCACAAATTTAAATCTGTTCTAAGTCCTTTATACAACATGATGTAAATAATATGCTGTACCTATTATATTGGCCACCAGCAGCCCGTACATACCTGCAGCTTTCTCTCTGATTGGTTTCTGCTTCAGGCTCAGTTCCTCCCTCCAGAGAACCAATAAACTCTGATCTTATCTCTTCTTATAGTTTCATCATTATCTTTGCGTTCTCGTTTAAAGACAGAACTATTTTATCAGAGCTCGTCTGGAGGATCTGTTGGACTCAGATCTGGGACTCCTGCCATTCAACAATTATCAGAAACCTGGAGCCGGTTCCAGGTCCTGAGGGGACGTTTGATTAATTAGAAGTCGACATGTCAGGAATGTGTTTCTGTGGCGTAGATGATCCTCCTAACCAGAGACCAGAGGCTCTCCTGGATCATTAGGCCATCAGTTTGGTTCTCTGGTGGACGTCCCAGGCTCTGGTCACCATGGTAACTCTCATATAAAAATGTCCAGTGGGTGGAGCTTCCATCACAGAGCATACGGTTCTACATGTCTACATGGTCTTTAGTTAATTTAGAACCTGGATCAAACTGCAGCGACAGGTTTCAGCTGGAGGCTCCTGCAGGTCATTAAATCCATCACATCCGTCCTACGTCCTCTGTAAATGGTCCTCCTGTCCCACATGGACAGACATTTTAAATAAGCAGCTGATAAAGTTTGAACAGTTTGAAGAGATTGTGAGAACAAAACCAAACTTTAACCAACAAACGCTTTCACAGAAATGTCTGAAGAAGCTGTTTTCTAGGAAATGAAGAAGTTTATGGTTAAATGTTGGGAACCACAAGAAGAAGAAAGAGTGTGACGAGTGGAGTAGATGTGGCGTAGATGTGGCGTAGATGTAGAGTAGATGTGGAGTAGATGTGGAGGATGTGTTGAGGATGTGGAGGTGAGCGTAACCGTCTCGCTGTGGTTCATTCTGTTCCGTCGTCCTTCGTCATTTTTGGTTCCAGCTGCCTCTCTTTCCCGTCAGTCACACTTCCTCCTCTCCTTCCTCCTTCCTTCCCGTAAGTTTCCCCTTTTTCTAGGCCTACCCCCACCCTGCTCCACCCTGCTCCACCCACAACAATCACATGTTCCTGGAGAGTATACTTTTTTTTTTCTGACATAAAGTTTCATAGAGTGTTTCTGGTCTGCCTAGACTCCGGTCCTCTTCTGGTTTCAAACCAGTTTTCATTTCTGCCCAGGTTGCATCATGTCTTTAGTTCACGTCGTCTCAGAAAACTTTAAAAGTTTTGGTTTAAACGCTGACGTTTCCTTTCATGTATGAAGTTCATTTGTGTGTCAGCCTCTCTGGCTGACAGATGGATGTAGGGACTCAGTTTTATTACATCATGGGGTCTACCAGAGTCCAGAGACATGAACAGGAAGCTGAGGACATGGAGGACGATGCAGCTCCTCATCAGCTCTGAACAAAGACATTCAGAGATCACATCCTCTGTGTTCTAACGGGTTCTAGAGCGTAGTGGTCTTCAGGTCTGCTTAACACGCACAAGGTCCTGGGTTCAATCCCCATGTTTGGTGTTCAAGTGTAGGAAACAGTTTGAACTCTGTCATTCTTGGACAACAGCAATGCATTCTGGGATACATGGCTCTACACAAAGTCACATGGCGCTGGATCAGAACTAGACTGAGGACATGTGTTCGTGTCTAGAGGCCAGCAAGGCAGTTAGCATGCTAATGAGAGGCTAACAGTTAGCATGCTAATGAGCGGCTAACAGTTAGCATGCTAATGAGCGGCCAACAGTTAGCATGCTAATTAGAGGCTAACAGTTAGCATGCTAATGAGCAAAAATAGTTAGAATGCTAATGAGTGGCTAATAGTTAGCATCCTTCAACAGAGGTGGACACGGTAAATGTTTCACAGCTATCTGTTTAATTTATGATATTTACACATCATCATCATCACCATCATCATCATCATCATCATCATCATCATCACCATCATCATCATCTTCATCATCATCATCATCATCTTCATCATCATCTTCTTCATCATCATCATCATCATCACCATCATCATCATCATCATCATCATCATCATCACCATCATCATCATCTTCATCATCATCATCATCATCTTCATCATCATCTTCTTCATCATCATCATCATCATGGAGGACAGAACCCGGAGTCTTTCAGAAAGTGTTGTGATGTAAACCAGCGAGTGAGTCAAGCGTCCGGGCTCAGAGTGTTCCTGTGGCGTTCTGGGAGACGCCCCACTGCTACCACCGTTACTGAAAAGTCCCACGCTGTTGTGCAACATCAAACTGCACACGGCTGGGCGGCAGCGTCCGTCCTTGAGAGAAAAGACACAAATGTCCCTCAAAATAAACGCTGCAAGGTCTGATGCAATCAGCAGAGAGGAACATCCACTGGACGTAGACCAGGTCTCGGCTCCGCTGGTTGAACGTCTCTGTTTGGGGTCTGGTCTTCTTTAAATGTGTCCTCTGAATAAATAAATTAACTCCATTAGTGTCAGTGTCTGGAAGACGTCCAGAGAGGAGGCCACTGAGACCACGCTGCCCTCAGCTGGGACCGTTTATGGGCCAGGACAGGTGAAACCAGAACTCTGGGTCTGCATGGACCTCATTGTGAAACTGGACCAGAGGAGACTGGATCTGAGCTGAGAGTATTCAGCTCTGGTCCGGATGCCAGCGCTGAGAGTCTCTGCCCGGACGCTGGCATCGAACTCTGAGAAACAAAAACCACAAAAACCCAAAACTAGCGCGACAGTCTGAGCCAAACATCAGCTCTGAGGCCAGAGGTCTGAACCAAACCAGTCCAGCTCTTAGACTGGGTCTCCTCATGGCTGACCAGACCCTTCAGTGTGACAGCTTCGTCCTCCTCCTCCTCCTCCTCCTCCTCCTCCTGTGGCGTCTCTGCTGACAATGAAAGGCACATTAAAGTGACTCCTCGTGGAGGAACCCAGAGACGATCAGGCTGCAGGTCCATGTTTAACGTGTCGACTCCTTCACACAGAGACTGACTCGTGTTGTTTGTCCTGCTCCTGTAGGACGTACTGAGGGACAAAGCGCCCACATGAGGCCTTCTGCAGCAGAACAGAGATGTTGTTTTCATGTGAAAGAGGAGAGAGTGACGAAGGAGGAGGAGGAGGAGGAGGAGGAGGAGGAGGAGGGACAGATGGAGACAGCTGGACAAACCTCCTCTCTGCCGCCGACGAGGAGCTGACGGCTCGACTCGCCACAAATCACCGAGTATTTACAAGGGCTCCAAAACAAACCAGAAAATAACCTCCTCCTGAGTCTGAGGGCCGGACACAGCTCCTCTAAGTGTCTGCAGCAGGAAAACAAAGAGCTGTGTTTACTGGACGGACAAACACACACCGACCCGTCTGGAAACTTTCTCCACAACACAAACGTCACATTAGAGACGTCCGGGACTGACTGTCCTTCACTGGAATGAACCCTCATCTGTCCCATCCAGATTAACAGGGTTAGCCTAGCTTAGCATGGAGACTGGAAACAGGTCAAAGTGACAATAAGAAGAAGTCACTGTGGATGCAACATTATATTCATTAGGGGTTGAACAACTTAAAGTTGACTGATATGTGGTGAAAGTTGAGTTGACGTCGACTAGTCGATGACTAGATGGGATAGTGTAGCAGCTAAAGGTCTAATCACTTTATCAGATAGTTGATGTGCAGCCTCCTTCTCTCTGTTACCACAGGACGTTTGGTCAAGTTGTTAACTGACTGCTGTCCAGAGGATTTGGACCGTTCCTCTGCTAGCGTTAGCATTAGCATGTCTTTTTTACTCTAGTTGTATTTCAGGACTGACATGTCACGGTAGTATGGGCTTCATCTTTAGTGAAGAACCAATGACCCTCTGGACTCCTCACCTGTCTTCTAGGAGGCTTCCATGTTGTTATGGTCACATGATGCTTAAAGCTACAGCAGTAAAGTCCACTAGTCAGTACGACCCCTTATATTAGGAGCATCACATCTACTGGGAATAGAACAGCAGTAGTAGTATGTCCTCCTCCTCCATGTCCTCCTCCATGTCTTCCTCCATGTCCTCCTCCATGTCCTCCTCCGTGTTCTGAATATGTAGAGTCTTAGAAGACAACCAAGATGTCTCCATGTCTCCAACGTCTCTGTCCACATGGCTTCCATCCTGGTTCATCTTTTCCACCACATGTTTCAGATGCAGATGATGATTAGAGGTCATCAGACGAGGATCAGGGAATAAATGGAGTTAAGAGCTGATAAACTGATGTCTGTAAATCTCTACGTTTTATTTGATCACATGAATAAATAAATGAATCGTTTGTTTATCACAGAGCGTCACAGCAGCAGATGGTTTAGAAGTAAACGTTAATTAAATACAGAAAATAAACCAATGAATTCATAAATAACTCAGCAGCTCTGTTCTAGTTTAAGGTGGAACTCAGAGTTTATTAAGAAGTGTAGCTGGTGTTACTGTGTGTGTGTGTGTGTGTGTGTTAGTGTGTGTGTGTGTGTTAGTGTGTGTTACTGTGTGTGTGTTAGTGTGTGTGTTAGTGTGTGTGTGACTGAAAAGAGGAAGTGTGTTGAGCTGTTGTTCATCTCCTGCAGGGCCCATGCTTCCTGTGGCCGTCCACACCATGGGGGGGTGGTTGGGTGTTTTGGGGGGGTGTATGTGGTTCCCAGCATCCTCGACTCCTATCAGCTCCTACAGTCGCCCCCCCACCCCCCCACCCACCCCCCTGCAGCAGGTCTGGCTGTTACACCAGCGTGCAGCCGCGGCC
Source organism: Chelon labrosus (assembly GCF_963514085.1). Taxonomy (NCBI): domain Eukaryota; kingdom Metazoa; phylum Chordata; class Actinopteri; order Mugiliformes; family Mugilidae; genus Chelon; species Chelon labrosus. The sequence goes on along the minus strand of NC_140339.1, from coordinate 475,042 downwards.
CACCGCAGCTTAAATAACAGCGGCGGCTCTGATCTGAGGTCA
>NC_140339.1:450000-472500 GCF_963514085.1 Chelon labrosus | reverse complement strand
GATGATGATGTTGTTGTTGTTGTTGTTGTTGTTGATGTTGATGTTGATGATGATGATGTTGATGTTGTTGTTGTTGATGTTGATGTTGTTGTTGATGTTGTTGTTGTTGTTGTTGATGTTGTTGTTGTTGTTGATGTTGTTGTTGTTGTTGTTGATGTTGTTGTTGTTGATGTTGTTGACAGTGAATGTTTTCTGTGACCCTGTTTGTTTTTTATTTTCTAAAGTTCTTCCTCAATGTTTCTTGTCTTGTTTAACTTCCTGTGTTTTCCCTCCTCTGATTGGTTGATAGGGTTCTCCTTGTGTCTCCGCCCTCATTAGTTTCACCTGTGTGTCGTTAGCCTCCCTGGCCAGGTAGATATCTAGCTCCGCCTTTCCCTTTGTTCTCTGTTTGTCGTCTTGGTTTTACATTCCTGCCTTTTGTTCCTGGAGGTTGACTTTTCATTCAGTTCTGCTCCTGTCTCCCCCTGTGTCCTCCCCCTGTGTCCTCCCCCTGTGTCCTCCCCCTGTGTCCTCCCCCTGTGTCCTCCCTCTGTGTCCTCAAGACAGTAGCTGTGTTTTTAATGTTTATATTTTGTTTATCTTTAGTTGTTTGTTTGTTTGTTTGTTTGTTTGTTTGTCAACGTGATTCATCAGTGACTGATTTCAGGTCAGAATCATCTGAGCTCCTGGTCTGTCAAGACTGTTCCTCCTCCTCCTCCTCCTCCTCCTCCTCCTCCTCCTCCTCCTCCACAGCAGGAGGGAGGTGAGGATGAAGAGCTGTGACATCAATAATTATGATTCTTGTGCTGAAAGAGAACAGAGAGAGAGAGAAGCTAAAGTTTCTTTTCTTTGGACAGAGAACATCACTCGCTCATCCAGCACCTCTTCTCCTCCTCCTCCTTCTCCCCCGCCTCCTTGACAGGAAAAAAGGAGGAGCAGAGGAGAGGAGAGATGGATTAAGTGAACAGATTAGACTACTGAGGTAAGAAAGGAAAGGAGAAGAAAGGAGAGACCAGAAGGAGGTAAAGGAGGAAGAACGACAACGAAGGAGGAGAAGGAGAGATGGATGTGGTGGAGGAGAGAAGACGAGAGGAAACCAAACTGACGAAGAATGACGTGGTCTCCATGGAAACCGCTACATGCTCCTTGACGTCAACAGCTAGCGTAGCCTGCTAATGCTACTCATACTGGCTGAGCTACTAGGAGCTAAAGGCTAACATTAGCACTGAAGTCTTTAACTTTGAGGAAACAGAAAACAAAATGTCCAGAGGTCAAAGGTTTAATGTCCAGAGGTCAAAGGTTTAATGTCCAGAGGTCAAAGGTCATGTTCTGACTGAGCCGTGGGTAGATGTGGAACAGAAATGAATCAGCGTGGGAGCGTAACGGAGAGCACGGCTCCAGCAGAGACTCTGAAACAAACAGCTGGTAGTCAGCTACACACACACACACACACACACACACAGATCTGTGTCAGGACCGTCCCGTTACCTGACAACCTCCTCTGAACAGGTTTGTGGAGCCAGGAAATAATCATCACAACAAACTTTTATTCTGAAAACTCTGGAGAGGGAAATAAAAATAAAACTACACAGAACAGAGAATCAATCAGTGACATCTCATCGCTCATGTTAGCGTTAGCATCCCCTCGCTAGCCACCATGACCAGCTGTCGTCAGATGAATCAGTCATGTTTTGTTTTGAACCAGAATCCAGATGGACCCGTTCTCTCTCTCTTGGAGAGGGAACCAGTTTGTTGAATATATGTTTTAATAAAATACATCTGGTTTATTTTCTTGGTTTAAATTCACATGACAGAAGAAGAGATGAATGGATCCATGCTGTGGATGCTGTTAGCCTCCACCCCGTCTCCTTCCCTCCAATCAAACACAGACACATGAATGGAAACTGTTCAATATGAGATGAATCCATGGCTCGTCTAAAACTCTGATTTGATTTTAGTCATTGTTTAATCAAATATTAGATGTGCTCCATGTTCTACACCTGACAGGACTGTCTGTTAGCTGGGAGGCTAGGACGCTAGGAGGAGCTACTGTTAGCTGGGACGTCAAAGGGCACTACCGTTAGCTGGGAGGCTAGGAGGCTAGGAGGAGCTACCATTAGCTTGGAGGCTAGGAGGCTAGGAAGAGCTACCATTAGCTGGGAGGCTAGGAGACTAGGAGAAGCTACCATTAGCTGGGAGGCTAGGAGGCTAGGAAGAGCTACCGTTAGCTGGGGGGCTAGGAGGAGCTACCATTAGCTGGGAGGCTAGGAGGCTAGGAGGAGCTACTGTTAGATGGGAGGCTAGGAGACTAGGAGGAGATACCATTAGCTAGGAGGCTAGGAGGAGCTACTGTTAGCTGGGAGGTCAAAGGGCGCTAATGTTAGCTGGGAGGCTAGGAGGCTAGGAGGAGCTACCATTAGCTGGGAGGCTGGGAGGCTGGGAGGCTAGGAGGCTAGGAAGAGCTACCGTTAGCTGGGAGGCTAGGAGACTAGGAGAAGCTACCATTAGCTGGGAGGCTAGGAGACTAGGAGGAGATACCATTAGCTGGGAGGCTAGGAGGCTAGGAGGAGCTACCCTTAGCTGGGAGGCTAGGAGACTAGGAGAAGCTGCCATGAGCTGGGAGGCTAGGAGGCTAGGAAGAGCTACCATTAGCTGGGAGGCTAGGAGGTGAGGAAGAGCTACCATTAGCTGGGAGGCTAGGAAGAGCTACCATTAGCTGGGAGGCTAGGAGGCAAGGAGGAACTACCGTTAGCTGGGAGGCTAGGAAGAGCTACCATTAGCTGGGAGGCTAGGAGGAGCTACCATTAGCTAGGAGGCTAGGAGGCTAGGAGGAGCTACCATTAGCTGGGAGGCTAGGAGGAGCTACCATTAGCTAGGAGGCTAGGAGGCTAGGAGGAGCTACCATTAGCTGGGAGGCTAGGAGGAGCTACCATTAGCTAGGAGGCTAGGACCAATTGAGGCCTTAAATCTTTAAATGATTTAAATTTCATTGATCAGTGAAGAGGTCAAAGGGCGCTGACGTCTTCTTGGAGGAGGTGTTCTCCTCCTTCTCCTCCTTCTCCTCCTTCTCATGACTTGATGTTTTGGTCTCTTAGTGGTTCTCCAGATGTTCCAGCTGTTTCTCTTTAGAATAAAACATTTTACCTTCAAGGAGTCAGAGCTCCTGTCACGACTCATAGATCCACTCTGAGACCCCCCCACCCACATCTCTTCACCCACACCCCCCTGGTTCTCCTCACCCACCCACCCACATCTCCTCACCCACACCCCCCTGGTTCTCCTCACCCACACCCCCCTGGTTCTCCTCACCCCCCTCCCTCCATGGCTGCCGTCCAGCTTCTTTTCCCAGCACAGATTTAAGAGTCAGAAGGAGCCAAGTTCAACACATGAGTCCAGAGTCAGGCTCCAATCACAGTCTGATGTTACAGCGTGATAAACCTCCGTGCTGGAGCAGCCAGAGAGGTGGGGGCGCGAACCTGTAGGCTCCAAACTCCTGGGCCCTGAACCCCCGGGCTCCAAACTCCTGGGCCCTGAACCCCTAGGCTCCAAACCCCTACGCTCCAAACTCCTGGGCCCCGAACCCCTAGGCTCCAAACTCCTAGGCTCCAAACTCCTGGGCCCCGAACCCCTAGGCTCCAAACTCCTAGGCTCCAAACTCCTGGGCCCCGAACACCCGGGTTCCAAACTCCTGGGCCCTGAACCCCCGGGCTCCAAACTCCTGGGCCCTGAACCCCTAGGCTCCAAACTCCTAGGCTCCAAACTCCTGGGCCCTGAACCCCCGGGCTCCAAACTCCGATGCCCCGAACCCCTGGGCTCCAAACTCCTGGGCCCCGAACACCCGGGTTCCAAACCCCTAGGCCCCAAACTCCTAGGCTCCAAAGTCCTGGGCCCCGAACACCCGGGTTCCAAACTCCTGGGCCCCGAACTCCTGGGCTCCAAACCCCTGGGCCCCGAACTCCTGGGCTCCAAACTCCTGGGCTGCAAACCCCTGGGCCCCGAACTCCTGGGCTCCAAACCCCCAGGCTCCAAACCCCCTGGCCCCGAACCCCATGGGTTCCATGTAGGTGTTTTGTGGTGTTTTGTCTGAGGGCTGGTTGTGAAGCAATTCAGTTTGTTTTTCTTGTCACATCCAGAGCAATAAATAAATCTGTCGTCTGCTCCTGCTTCATCTGTGCAGACAAATAAAAGCTGAAGGAGAACATTTAGATGATCAGTGATGAGGGTCCATTTTACAGTGGAGAACGGAGAGGTACCACAGAAGAAGAAATGAAAGAGAGCAGGCGGGTTCAAGAGACACTTGGTGTGATGATTAGAAGTTAAATGATTATAAAAGGATTTCAGTGCAGAAGGAAGTCTAGTTAAATGTAGATGAGATGAACTGATGATGGTTCTCAGAGTGAGTTCTTCCTTCTCCCCGACACTAAATAACTAAAAGAAAACTAAAACCAGTAGAACGACGGGGTTTATCTCCAGGAGACCCTGATAATGGGACGCTGTGTGTCTCACCCCTCCAGTCTCACCACTAATCCTCCCCATGACTCACCCCTCCTCCCGCCCACAACAACACACCTTCCAGACACAGGTAAGTCTCTGCGGTGTCTCCTGAAGCCTCGCCCGGCCGCCTACCACCGCTAACTGCCTCTAAGCCGTGGCTTTGTAGATCCCGAGCCGCGGCGCTCGCTCTGAGCCAGACGAGGTTTTTGTGGCATGTGAAGCAACTGCTGCTGTGTTTGGACCTTTCTCGTCATTTTCCTGCAACAACAAACATGATCCCATCGTTTCTGGAGAACACAGAACAATGGGCCTGCCCGTCCAGCCGTCACACTCCATTTCAGCCTCAGCGGCGTAGGAACTCCTCGGGGTCCGCGCTGGCTCCAACGCCTCCTTCATTTTGGTTTCTGTGAAACAAGAATATAGAAAAGAATCCTGCAGGAAATGCAGAGTCAGGTTTGAGTCAGACATCCGTCACTGTCAGAGCGGAGCCAGAGGAAGAATGGCTGGACGGAGAGTTGGTTTCACTGGAGACTAGAACGTTATTATCTAGAAGCGCTCAGCTTGTTCCTCGTCTTTGAGTCTGTGTCCTGTCTCTAGTCCTGGTTGAACTGGTTCTGGAGTCTCTGTGTCCTCAGGACGTCCAGACTGTCTCTGGTGTTGAACCTGGTTCCGGACTAGCTTTAGGTCCAGTTTAGAATAATCATGGACTGATTGTAAACCAGGACCAGGTTCAGTCTGTGTTGGATGGAAACCAGTCCCATATCTAGACTCAGGTTGGACTGGTTCTGGACTGGTTCTGGACTGGTTCTGGACTGGTTCTCTCTACAAACTGGTCTCAGTGACGGAAGGTTCTGAGTGGTCGGTAGATCTCCTCGGCTGCTGGAGGAAACTTTATTAAACTTCAGTGTCTGCTTCTCTGAGACTTCCTCCCGTGTGAGGACACCTCTCAGCGTCTTCATGGCGTCCCGTGTGATGGAGGAAGTCCAGCAGAGAGGAGATGTTATCAGCGCCTGCAGACACAGAGCAGGAAACCACAGCTCCAGGCGGGAGGCGAGACAAGGCGAGGAGGAAGAGAGGCTCAGTAACTGAAGGTGGTTTTCTCTCTGTCTGCTGCCTTACGTAGCTGTTATCTGTCTTACATAAGGACGCCATGACCTCTGACCTTTAACAGGCTCATCCTCCACCTGCTGCACAGTCAACTGTCAGGATCAGGATTCAGATCGTCTCTGGACGTCTTAGTTACTGACATTACACACATTTAAATCTCAGTGAAGTAAATCCTGTCTGGACTGAACGACACGCTTTGATGGAAATTATCTTTCTACAGGAGATGAATTCAAAGAAAACAGACTGGTCTCAAAGTGGTCCTCTGTAGTCTGGAAATTTCCTCAGTGTTTACGCAATGTTTCCTCAATGTTTCCTCCATGTTTCCTCCATGCTTCCTCAATGTTTCCTCCATGTTTCCTCCATGTTTCCTCAATGTTTCCTCCATGTTTCCTCCGTGTTTCCTCCTTGTTTCCTCCATGTCTCCTCCATGTTTCCTCCATGTTTCCTCCATGTTTCTTCAATGTTTCCTTTATGCTTCCTCCATGTTGCCTCCATGTTTCCTCCATGTTCCCTCCTTATTTCTTCCATGCTTCCACCATGTTTCCACCATGTTTCCACCATGTTTCCACCATGTTTCCTCCATGTTTCCTCCATGTTTCCTCCATGTTTCTCCAGTGTTTCCTCCATGTTTCCTGCATGTTTCCTCCATATTTCCTCCATGTTTCCTCCACATTTCCTCCATGTTTCTCCAGTGTTTCCTCCATGTTTCCTGCATGTTTCCTCCATGTTTCCTCCACATTTCCTCCATGTTTCTCCAGTGTTTCCTCCATGTTTCCTGCATGTTTCCTGCATGTTTCCTCCATGTTTCCTCCACATTTCCTCCATGTTTCCTCCACATTTCCTCCATGTTTCCTCCATGTTTCCTCCATGTTTCTCCAACGTTTCCTCCATGTTTCCTGCATGTTTCCTCCATGTTTCCTCCACATTTCCCCCATGTTTCCTCCATGTTTCCTCCACATTTCCTCCATGTTTCCTCCATGTTTCCTCCATGTTTCTCCAACGTTTCCTCCATGTTTCCTGCATGTTTCCTCCATGTTTCCTCCATGTTTCCTCCATGTTTCCTGCATGTTTCCTCCATGTTTCCTCCATGTTTCCTGCATGTTTCCTCCATGTTTCCTCCACATTTCCTCCATGTTTCTCCAGTGTTTCCTCCATGTTTCCTGCATGTTTCCTCCATGTTTCCTCCACATTTCCCCCACGTTTCCTGCATGTTTCCTCCATGTTTCCTCCATGTTTCCTCCATGTTTCCTGCATGTTTCCTCCATGTTTCCTCCATGTTTCCTGCATGTTTCCTCCATGTTTCCTCCACATTTCCTCCATGTTTCTCCAGTGTTTCCTCCATGTTTCCTGCATGTTTCCTCCATGTTTCCTCCATATTTCCTCCATGTTTCCTCCATGTTTCCTCCATGTTTCCTCCACATTTCCCCCATGTTTCCTCCATGTGCTGGTCCTGTGGTATCAGGATCTGTTCTGGTTTCAGTTTGTTCCCACTCAGATCTCCCAGTGGATCATGACATTAAATCTGATCTGAAGTCTGGCCTGTGCAGTGTGACCTCTGACCTCTCCTCTGCAGTAAACTTGCAGCGTGGGACGAGTGTTTTTCTTGGTTAGGGCTGAGCTGTGAGATTTGTATGAACACTGTTAATGATTGAATGCGTGGAGTCGGCCTCCAGGAACGACCACGCTCTGGTTCTCTGCCACGTTCCCTGATCTCTCATCACTGGATCACGTTCCAGCCTGGAACAATAGAGGCTGATCCTCACACTGACGGAGCACCACATCAATGCTAACTGCTATTTATCCAGGAAGTAACCTGACCAATCAGTAGCCTCGATCAACAGGATGTCCCTCACATTCTCTGATGGTCTGAAGATGAATTCAACATCTGAGTTAAAAATGTTCTTGATTCAACACTTTGTTGATTAAAAACCATCAAACTCGAGCGACGACATCATCTTATAGATTAATATTCATCTTTACTGACGAACAAATGTTGAAAGGACAGAGACAAACAGGAAGTCCTAAGACAACACAAACCTCTCCACCAATCAGGGCTCAGTGTGTCTGAGTCCAAGCTGCAGGTTCAACGCTGCGGTGAGTTCACTGTCAGTCAGGTCATCACAGTTCTGACTGTCTTTAGATGTTCAGTGTGTGGTCATTTAAAATCGTGTCCAGTATATAATGGTATATGTATGATATATAAATATACATGTATATGTATATATGTATATATACATATATACATATATACATATATACATGTGTGTGTGTGTGTGTGTGTGTGCTGATTGGCAGGTGGTTTGTTGTGCTGCTGGGCGTCAGAGGTCAGAGGTCAGAGGTCATCCGTGCAGCGCTCCCAGCAGCAGGTTGATCAGTAACAGGCCGTTTAAAGTCTGCTCTGATAAATCTGCTTAGCGCCTCAGGTTGGACTTTGTCCCGTCTCAGCCCTCTTATATAAAGTGTGTATGAACGATGCTGCTTTGGTTCTTATGTAAGACGCAGCAGGAAGTAGAGAAAGGAAGCAGGTGATTGGCTGCGGTCGGGCCGTCGTCCTGCAGAACCTCAGCACATAAACACGTATGAAACTGAAGCGTCCACATCACATGGAGGCAGCAGGAAGCCCCCGGCTCACATCAGTTCCTGTGAGAACCACACTCAGGTTTCAGGTCCTAACTGTGCCCTGAGTTCAGGCTGACAGGCAGTTTGATCCCGCCCGGTCCCGTTCCTGCAGCACATCTGATTTATTTGACACCTACCAGGAACTAACTCATACAGCTGCAGCGACGCCGAGCTAAAAGGCACTGCTGGGATTCGAACCCAGGATCTCCTGTTTACTAGACAGGCGCTTTAACCAACTAAGCCACAGCGCCTGTGAGTCTGGGTCATCTGAGACCAAGGTCCATTGTCTGGTCTGTGATCCAGATGGTCCAGGTTCTGCTCTGGAGGCTTCAGGGTCTGGGTTCTGTGAAACGTCTTGAGACCATCTGAATGTTATTATAAAATAAAGATGACAAGTCAGACGTGTAGGATCCAGGACGTCCAGATTCAGCCACCACCTGTGCAGGTGAACTGGTTTTCTCTGACCCTAACCCTTCCACTTAGTCTCAGGTCATCCTCGCTGCTGGAGACGCCAGCGACCCGAGCTTCTCTCCAAACGGCCGGAGCCCAAAATGGTCCGGAGGGAACCACAGAGGCCGAGCGAGCCCCGCCGGCTCCTCCACGCTGTATACATGTGACATAAATACATGGAGCCGCCTTAAATAGAGCAGCCGTTCAGTGTAAACACAGCGGCTCCACTATTTATACCTCCAGCCAGAAACAAAGAGAAACGTTGAGTCAGTCTGAGCTAAAACTGCTTCAGACGTTCTCAGGACGCCTCTGAGGAACCAGCGGAACCAACAACCTTACTGTCACACACACACGCGCACACACGCACACACACACACACACACACACACACACACACACAACACACCTGAACTAGAAGAAAGAAAATAAATGAATAAAACTTCAGATCACAGGTTCAGACTTTATTTATTTATATCTTAGAACCCTCTAGAACGTTCTCCTCCTCCAACATCAGCACCATCTTCATGTGATCCTCCTTTACCCACAATGCACCTGTACAGGTAGGAGGAGGAGGAGTGGAGGAGGAGGAGGAGGGGGAGGAGGAGTGGAGGAGGAGGAGGAGGAGGAGGAGGAGTGGAGGAGGAAGAGGAGGAGGAGGAGTGGAGGAGGAGTGGAGGAGGAGTGGTGGAAGAGGAGGAGGGGGATGAGGAGGAGGAGGAGGAGGAGGAGGAGGAGGAGTGGAGGAGGAAGAGGAGGAGGAGGAGGAGTGGAGGAGTGGAGGAGGAGGAGGAGGGGGAGGAGTGGTGGAGGAGGAGTGGAGTGGAGCAGAGGAGCAGGAGGCTCAGGGAGGAGGAGGAGTAAAGGAGGAGTAAAGGAGGAGCAGCAGTATCATGGTAGACCCCATTGAGGAGGAGGAGAAGGGGGAGGAGGAGCAGCAGGACGAGGAGGAGGAGGAGGAGCAGGCTCAGTGTGTAAAGTAGGAGCAGCAGTGTCATGGTCGACCCCACTGAGGAGGAGGAGGAGGAGGAGGAGGAGGAGGAACAGCAGTGTCATGGCCGACCCCACTGAGGAGGAGGAGGAGGAGGAGGAGGAGGAGGAGGAGGAGGAACAGCAGTGTCATGGCCGACCCCTATGAGGAGGAGGAGGAGGAGGAGCAGCAGGAGCGGCGGTTGAGGCCTGTCCGTGGGAGCCTGCTCTAAAAGTGCTGACGGAGACACGTGGAAACATCTGGACACTTTCACTTCTGGTTTTAACCATCTGTCCTCTCTGACTCGCACGGCATTATGGGATGTGGACGGACATCTGCAAGTCAGCAGAAAGACGGCGGTGAGACCATCGGGTGAGACACGCTTTCTATTAATGTGACTGCTGGGGTCAAGGCTGGTCAAGGTGTCTCCTCACACCTACAGAGGACGGCCATGATGTCCTCATAGAGGACAAAGACGTCTCTGCCTCGGGGGGACGGTCATGTCTGAACGTCCAAGACATGTGGACAACGCTTGTCTTTAGTTTAGGAGACACTGATCTACGCTGGTCCTCTGGTCGACCATGTCTCTGGGGTGGACGTCCCAGCCTCCGGTTGCCGTGGTAACCCTCATATCAACATGCCCAGTGGGCGGAGCTACCATCATGGTGGATCTGGTGGTAGGAACCAAAATGGTGGACGGTGTTTCCTTCTGTGTCTGAGTTACCTGTCAATCAACTGGATCAGTGGCTCCTATTGGTCCAGACCAACCTGGCCCCGCCCACTTACATGTGTCTCTGTGGAATAATAACTTTAATAATAATAATAATAATAATAATAAAGACTTTATTTATTTAATGGAGACATTTTAAAAGTTTAAATCAATTTATTAAATCACATCTTTAAAACAAAAACATTTAGAAAGAGAAGACGAACAGCTGATGATGATGATGATTCACCTTTATATGTGTTCACCTTTAACCTCCACGCTTCATTCAACTCTACCTCTCTCTCTCTCTCTCTCTCTCAAATTCAGATCCAAACTGGTCTTTATTGGCATGAAAGTTTTTTTAAAGATATATACATGATTATATTAGTTATATACAGTGTGTGTGTGTGTCTGTGTGTGTCTGTGTGTGTATTAACACACACTGTGCAGCCAGGTGTACCTCTCTCCCTCTCTGAGGAGTATCTTTAACGTGGAGAGGTCGTCCAGCTCTTTGAAACCTGGAACCAAAGAGCTGAACTTGTTCCAATAAATTTCTCTCGTGTCATTTAATTTTGTTCATTGTAGGAGAAAGTTCATCTCTGTCTCAACCTCACCTGTCCAACACTGACCACATGTTCTGTTTTCTCTTGGTTGCCATGGTGTTTTGTGTCTTCCTGTCTGGGTTGCCAGTTTGTGGTCACTGAGCCTGTACTTGGTTAGGATCTGTCTCTGCTTTATGTCTCTGACAGTAGAGACATATTCTGTCTCTGACAGTAGAGACATGTTCTGTCTCTACTGTCAGAGACATGTTCTGTCTCTGACAGTAGAGACATGTTCATATTCTGTCTCTGACAGTAGAGACAGAATATGTCTCTACTGTCAGAGACATGTTCTGTCTCTGACAGTAGAGACATGTTCTGCTCATTCATCATCTCTTTTAACGTTCCAGTCTTCTTTGTCTTGTAGTTGTTTCTTCCCAATGGTCCAGATTGGGAAGAAAGTAAGTTATGGAGTTCCTCAGGGTTCTGTGCTAGGACCAATACTCTTCACGTTATACATGTTGCCATTAGGCAAGATTATTAGAAAACATGGCATAAACTTTCATTGCTATGCAGACGACACCCAGCTATATTTATCTATGAAACCAGATGAAACTAATCAGTTGGTTAAACTCCAAGCATGCCTTAAAGACATAAAGGCTTGGATGACCTGTAATTTCCTACTCTTAAACTCAGACAAAACAGAAGTTATTGTATTCGGTCCTAAGCATCTCAGAGATTCATTATCTAATCACATGGTGTCTTTGGATGGCATTACCTTGGCCTCCAGTACTACTGTAAAAAACCTTGGTGTTATATTTGATGAGGATATGTCCTTTAAATGTCACATAAAGCAAGTGACCAGGACTGCCTTCTTTCACCTGCGTAATATCGTCAAAATTAGGAACATCCTGTCTCAGAGTGATGCTGAGAAACTAGTTCATGCATTTGTGTCGTCCAGACTGGATTACTGTAATTCATTACTGTCTGGCTCCAAATAGCTCTTTAAAAAGCCTCCAGTTGATTCAAAATGCCGCAGCAAGAGCATTGACAGGAATTAGCAAGAGAGATCATATTACTCCAGTTTTAGCTTCTCTTCACTGGCTCCCTTTAAAGTCTAGAATAGAATTTAAAATCCTCCTCCTTACATACAAGGCCCTTAAAGGCCTAGCTCCATCGTATCTTAAAGACCTTATTGTACCATATCATCCCAACAGATCACTTCGGTCTGAAAGTGCAGGCCTACTTGTGGTTCCTAGAATTTCAAAAAGTAGAATGGGAGGTAGAGCTTTCAGCTATCAGGCTCCTCTCCTGTGGAACCAGCTCCCAGTTTGGGTTCTGGAGGCAGACACTCTCTCTATTTTTAAGGTCAGGCTTAAGACTTTCCTTTTTGATCAGGCTTATAGTTAGGGCTGGACTAAACCATCCCTTAGTTATGCTGCTATAGGCCTAGGCTGCTGGGGGACGATGCACCAAACACATGTCCTTCTTTCTTCTCTCTCCTCTCTCGCATCCTCCACTTTCTTTTCTCTGGCACAGAGCTCTTGCCCTCTAATTTCCTATATACTACTAGTCATACAATTCTGTGCTATTACTATGTAGAATGTTTACTGCTGTGTGTGTCCCACCCCCCTTCCCCCCTCTCCCCCCCTCTTCTTGTGAGTATCTCTGGCCTGGAGTGGTGTGTTTCCTGTGGAGCTCTATACTACATCTGTTGTCGTGGTCTCATCAGCCTGCCCAGTCTTCATGGAATCCTGCAGTTCTCCACTCCTACCTGAATGAACAATTCTCCAACCTGCCTATGATTCCTCTTACATTTTCAAACTGTCATGTAACATCATCAGTTTGTATCATCAGATTCCACATGTACACTTTAGTCAGATATGTGTATCTAGGACAGATGTATGTTTATCTTGCTGTTCTCTTCTCTTCTCTCTTTGCTGTTTTCTTCTCTCTTTCTTCTGTCTGTACCCGGCTGGCCTTAGGCAGATGGGTCCCTCCATATGAGCTGGTTCTGGTTCTGGTTCTGCTCGAGGTTTCTTCCTGTTAAAAGGGAGTTTTTCCTGCCACCGTTGCCTTCAGGCTTGCTCTGGGGGTTTCAGGCCGGGTTTTTGTAAAGCGTCTTGAGACGATTTGTATTGTTATTGACGCTATATAAATAAAATTGAATTGAATTGAATTGAATAGCTTTCTTTACATTGTGCTATAATTAGCTTTCCTCTGATTACTGTTGGTAGAGCAGTGTTGTTGTGAGGCTGGTCAGACTGTGTCTGAGAGGGGGCCGTTAGCCTCAGGACCAGCTGACATAGGGGACTCTTCTCTGGGCTCAGCTCTTGGGTCTGGAGGTCTTTGGAGTGGAGGGTGTCTCTGGGGCTGGACTTCAGGTGTCTCCTCTTGATGTTGATTATCAGTGGGTATCTGCATCATTCTACTCCACAGGCCTCTGTTGGTGTGTTTCTGTGGACCTGCAGGAGGCTGTTGATGTTTGTCCCAACGGGTGAAGCTCTGATGACTGAGTGGACCCAGACGTCACTACGTACAGAGCAATGGGCTGGATGACAACATCAGATATTTGAAGACAGGTTTTTATTGGAATATGGAAATGATCAAATGTTCTCTTAATGCATCTAGAGCTCTTGGAGCTTTTTCTTTTAGTGCATTCACTGCCATGTTGAACCTCCCTGATGCTGTCATGGTTCTACCAAGGCAGCTATAACTCATGCTGTGTTCAATGACATGATTATTGATGGTAAACTGGTGTTTGTTCTCATGACACCTGGGGCATTTCTGAAAGATCATGACCTTGGTTTTCTTCATGTTTACTGCCAGGGCCCAGTTCTGACAGTACGTCTCTACTAGGTCCAGCTGTAGCTGTAGTCCTTGTTCAGTAGGAGACAGTAGAACAAGGTCATCAGCATAGAACATAGAACAGAGACTCAGCTCTCTATCCAGGAGGGAGAGGCCCGGAGCAGCAGCCAGTTCATTTATACACATTAAATAAAGTCAGACTTAGACTGTAACCCTGCCCAACACGTCTCCTCTGGGGGAAGACATCAGTTCGTTTGTCTCCAGTTTTAACAGAACATGTTTCTAAACACATCGATTTAACCAGATCATACATTTAGCCACCTCTGCTGTAACGGAGCGCTTCACACCAGAGTCCAAAGCTTTCTAGAAATCAATGAAGCAGGTGAAGAGTTTTACTTTCTTAGTTTGTTGATTAAAGTGTGAAGGTTTATATATGGTCTCCCTCTCTCTCTCTCCCTCTCTCTCTCTCTCCCTCTCTCCCTCTCCCTCTCTCTCTCTCTCTCTCTCCCTCTCCCTCTCCCTCTCTCTCCCTCTCTCCCTCTCCCTCTCCCTCTCTCTCCCTCTCTCTCTCTACCTCTCTACCTCTCTCTCTACCTCTCTCTCTCCCTCTCTCTCTCTCTCTCTCTCCCTCTCTCCCTCTCCCTCTCTCTCTCTCTCTCTCTCTCTACATTCCTCTGATAACTTTGTTAGTCATAAAAACTTTTGTCGCACACGTCTGCAAACACACACAAAGACAAACAAGAGGTGAGACACACACACACACACACACACACACACACACACACACACACCTCAGCTGATAGAGACAGTCGTATAGAAAGATAAAGACTCTATGTACATTTAATGTGTCCTGACACACACACCTGACCCAGGACTCACCTGGACCTGGACCTGGACCTGGACCTGGGCCTGGGCCTGGACCTGGACCTGGGCCTGGACCTGGACCTGGGCCTGGACCTGGGCTTGTTGGATCTAGATTGAATGAGTCCATCAGCAGAGTCCTGAGAGTACAGAACGAGAACCAATCAGACCCAAGGACCATTCATTAAAGTGAGACAATATTACATATCAGAGCCTCCTTGTTTCCACTATCTGCTGTGACCTCCTCCTCCTCCTGGTGACCTCCTCTTCTTGTTGGTCTCCTCCTCCTGTTGGTCTCCTCCTCCTGTTGTAAAGTCTTTGGTTCACACAGAGTTTAGACCTCCAGGTGAATACTCTTCATCAGTTATTCCTCCTCCTCCTCTTCCTCCTCCTCCTCCTCCTCCTCCTCTTCCTCCTCCTCCTCTTCCTCCTCCTCCTCCTCCTCCTCCATTCTTTGACAGTGAGAACACGATGGAATAAAAAGAATAAAATAACATCCCAGTGTGAGTGTGTTGATGGTGGTTACCGTGGAGACCGAGGCGTTGACACTGGTCTCAGCTGATTCAGCAGGAATGAGAAGAACTCATGAGGCTGGTTGAGATGTTGTTGGTCTGGGGTCAGAGGCCTCTCCTCCTCCTCCTCCCTCTCCTCCTCCTCCTCCTCCTCCTCCTCCTCCTCCTGCTCCTCCTCCTCCTCCTCCTCCTCCTCCTCCTCCTCCTCGGCCCCAGAGAGCTCGTATCTGCTCTTATAACTTGTGAGGAATGCTGACTGTGTGTTTGATGGCAGCGCTCCCAGAACGTCCACCGAGGACAGAAACACAAACCAAACACACCTCCAGAGTCTGGCTCCGTCCCAGAGAGACGAGGGGGGACGGCCGTCCTCCTCCTCCTCCTCCTCCTCCTCCTCCTCCTCTGATTGGTTTTCTTTAACCGTGGCTCCCACACATTTCTGGACGCTATCATTAAACCTCGTTGTGGTTGAACTCCGGCTCCCAGCAGACCCAGACCCAGCAGACCCAGACCCAGCAGACTCAGACCCAGCAGACTCAGACCCAGCAGACCCAGACCCAGCAGACTCAGACCCAGCAGACCCAACAGACCCAGCAGACCCAACAGACCCAGACCCAGACCCAGACCCAGCAGACCCAGACCCAACAGACCCAGACCCAGCAGACTCAGACCCAGCAGACCCAACAGACCCAGCAGACCCAACAGACCCAGACCCAGACCCAGACCCAGCAGACCCAGACCCAACAGACCCAGACCCAGCAGACTCAGACCCAGCAGACCCAACAGACCCAGCAGACCCAACAGACCCAGACCCAGACCCAGACCCAGCAGACCCAACAGACCCAGACCCAGACCCAGACCCAGCAGACCCAACAGACCCAGAGCCAGCAGACCCAACAGACCCAGACCCAGCAGACCCAACAGACCCAGACCCAGCAGAGCCAGACCCAGCAGACCCAGCAGACCCAGACCCAGCAGACCCAACAGACCCAGACCCAGCAGACCCAGCAGACCCAGACCTAGCAAACCCAGACCCAGACCCAACAGACCCAGACCCAGACCCAGACCCAGCAGACCCAGACCCAGCAGACCCAACAGACCAAGACCCAGCAGACCCAGACCCAGACCTAGCAGACCCAGCAGACCCAGCAGACCCAACAGATCCAGACCCAACAGACCCAGCAGACCCAACAGACCCAGACCCAACAGACTCAGACCCAGACCCACCAGACCCAGACCCAGCAGACCCAACAGACCAAGACCCAGATCCAGACCCAGATCTAGCAGACCCAGACCTAGCAGACCCAGACCCAACAGACCCAGACCCAGCAGACCCAACAGATCCAGACCCAACAGACCCAACAGACCCAGACCCAGCAGACCCAGACCCAGACCCAACAGATCCAGACCCAGCAGACCCAGCAGACCCAGACCCAGCAGACCCAGCAGACCCAGACCCAGACCCAGACCTAGCAGACCCAACAGATCCAGACCCAGCAGACCCAGACCCAGCAGACCCAGCAGACCCAGACCTAGCAGACTCAGCAGATCCAGACCCAGCAGACCCAGACCCAGCAGATCCAGACCCAGACCTGTTGTTTGACAAAACCTCAGAGTTTACACACTCAAGCAGTTTCTCCTCCACTAATCGTCCTCTGGCTCCATCAAGTCATCACAGACCTCCACCACACCACCACCAGCAACCAGAGGAGCAGGCTGTGAGGAGGAGGAGCAGGTTGTGAGGAGGTGCAGGCTGTGAGGAGGAGGAGGAGGCTCTGAGGAGGAGGAGCAGGCTGTGAGGAGGAGGAGCAGGCTGTGAGGAGGAGGCTCTGAGGAGGAGGAGCAGGCTGTGAGGAGGAGGCTCTGAGGAGGTGCAGGCCATGAGGAGGAGCAGGCTGTGATGAGGAGGAGCAGGCTGTGAGGAGGAGGCTCTGAGGAGGAGGCTGTGAGGAGCAGGCTCTGAGGAGGTGCAGGCTCTGAGGAGGTGCAGGCTGTGAGGAGGAGGAGCAGGCTGTGAGGAGGAGGAGCAGGCTCTGAGGAGGAGGCTCTGAGGAGGTGCAGGCTGTGAGGAGGAGCAAGCCATGAGGAGGAGCAGGCTCTGAGGAGGAGCAGGCTCTGAGGAGGAGGTGCAGGCTGTATTTTTACCATCAGACTATTCTTAGCTCCTGCAGCAGCCGTCTGTGAGGAGGAGGAGCAAGACATGAGGAGGAGCAGGCTCTGAGGAGGTGCAGACTCTGAGGAGGAGGTGCAGGCTGTGAGGAGGAGGCTCTGAGGAGGAGCAGGCTGTGAGGAGGAGGCTCTGAGGAGGAGCAGGCCATGAGGAGAAGCAGGCTGTGATGAGGAGGCTCTGAGGAGGAGCAGGCTGTGATGAGGAGGTGCAGGCTGCGAGGAGGAGGCTCTGAGGAGGAGGCTGTGAGGAGCAGGCTCTGAGGAGGTGCAGGCTCTGAGGAGGTGCAGGCTGTGAGGAGGAGGAGCAGGCTGTGAGGAGGAGGCTCTGAGGAGGAGGAGCAGGCTGTGAGGAGGAGGAGCAGGCTGTGAGAAGGAGGAGCAGGCTGTGAGGAGGAGGCTCTGAGGAGGTGCAGGCTGTGAGGATGAGCAGCAGCAGACTATTCTTAGCTCCTGGAGCAGCCGTCTGTGAGGAGGAGGAGCAAGACATGAGGAGGAGCAGGCTCTGAGGAGGTGCAGACTCTGAGGAGGAGGTGCAGGCTGTGAGGAGGAGCAGGCTCTGAGGAGGTGCAGGCTGTGAGGAGGAGGTGCAGGCTGTGAGGAGGAGCAGGCTCTGAGGAGGTGCAGGCTGTGAGGAGGAGCAGGCTCTGAGGAGGAGGTGCAGGCTGTATTTTTACCATCAGACTATTCTTAGCTCCTGCAGCAGCCGTCTTTGAAGAGGTGCAGGCTCTGAGGAGGAGGCTCTGAGGAGGTGCAGGCTCTGAGGAGGAGGCTCTGAGGAGGTGCAGGCTGTGAGGAGGAGCAAGCCATGAGGAGGAGCAGGCTCTGAGGAGGAGCAGGCTCTGAGGAGGAGATGCAGGCTGTATTTTTACCATCAGACTATTCTTAGCTCCTGCAGCAGCCGTCTGTGAGGAGGAGGAGCAAGACATGAGGAGGAGCAGGCTCTGAGGAGGAGGTGCAGGCTGTATTTTTACCATCAGACTATTCTTAGCTCCTGGAGCAGCCGTCTGTGAGGAGGAGGAGCAAGACATGAGGAGGAGCAGGCTCTGAGGAGGTGCAGACTCTGAGGAGGAGGTGCAGGCTGTGAGGAGGAGCAGGCTCTGAGGAGGTGCAGGCTGTGAGGAGGAGCAGGCTCTGAGGAGGAGGTGCAGGCTGTATTTTTACCATCAGACTATTCTTAGCTCCTGCAGCAGCCGTCTTTGAAGAGGTGCAGGCTCTGAGGAGGAGGCTCTGAGGAGGTGCAGGCTCTGAGGAGGAGGCTCTGAGGAGGTGCAGGCTGTGAGGAGGAGCAAGCCATGAGGAGGAGCAGGCTCTGAGGAGGAGCAGGCTCTGAGGAGGAGATGCAGGCTGTATTTTTACCATCAGACTATTCTTAGCTCCTGCAGCAGCCGTCTTTGAGGAGGTGCAGGCTCTGAGGAGGAGGCTCTGAGGAGGAGGTGCAGGCTGTGAGGAGGAGCAGGCTCTGAGGAGGTGCAGGCTGTGAGGAGGAGCAGGCTCTGAGGAGGAGGTGCAGGCTGTATTTTTACCATCAGACTATTCTTAGCTCCTGCAGCAGCCGTCTTTGAGGAGGTGCAGGCTCTGAGGAGGAGGCTCTGAGGAGGTGCAGGCTGTGAGGAGGAGCAGGCTCTGAGGAGGAGGTGCAGGCTGTATTTTTACCATCAGACTATTCTTAGCTCCTGCAGCAGCCGTCTTTCGGCCACACAGAGACTCAGAGTAAACACCCACAACAATACGCTCGGCGTCCACGTCCACGCTGAGCTGGACAGACCGGTCTGGGGCCGACGCCGCCGCTGATGACAGACCTCAGACTCAGGAATTCTGGGACATTACCAGCCAGGGGGGAGGGGGATGGGGAGGGGCAGGGGCCAGGGGGGTCCTTTAAGACCTGGTAGTGAACACTGAGGACACTGAGACACTGAGACACTGTTAGACTGTCTGTCTCTGGGTTTTTAGAAGCTGCTTCAATGAATCTAAATAAATTTAAATATTAATTGTCTCTGAATGTCTCAGCTCTGGACATTTTGTTGGAGACTTCCTGGTGGAAGGAGCTCCTCCTCCTCCTCCTCCTCCTCCTCCTCCTCCTATCTATACGTCTCTATTGGTCAGACAGACTGTTGTAGTCAACGTCTCTTTCTGATTGGTCAAATGCGACCAAGTCTGGATCAGAGGAAGAGGAAGAGGAAGAGGAGGAGGAAGAGGGGTTGCCATGGAGACAAGAGAAGATCCAGGACAAGCTGTTAGTCTGATTATCATCAAGTTAGTGAGACAATGGAGAGGACATCACCTGTTCACTGTCCTCTGTCCTCTGTGGTTTAATGTCCCAATGAAACCTCATATCTGCCACCAACGGTCCTCACAAATATAGAACAACATGTGAGTGAGTGTGTATGTGAGGAATGTAAATGTGAGTTGGTGAGGTGTGTTTAGGCCCCGCCCACCCCTCAGGTACGACCAGCCAATACTTAGAGGATGACACACACACACACGCACACACACACACTCTCAGCTATGTGAAGAGTCTGTTTCTGAATCTCCTCCAGTCTCTCCTCTTCTTCCTCTTCTTCTTCTTCTTCTTTTGTCCTGTGAACTCTTCTTCTACTCTGTTTATTAGAGTCATGTGTAACATAAACTAGAACACAAATAATCCACATTTGATCTTTAAAGCAGTATCTAAAAGGTTTTGTCTCAACACTGTTAATTTACTGTGGAACAAAAAGAAGAGCTTCCTGCAGCTTCCTGCAGCTTCCTGCAGCTTCTTGTAGCTTCCTGTAGCTTCCTGCAGCTTCTTAAGATTAAGATTAAGTGTTTCTTGGCCAAGTATACTTGTGTATACAAGGAATTTAGTCTCTGCATTTATCCCATCCGTGAATTAGTGAACACACAAGCACACACAGTGAGGTGAAGCACACACTAACCCGGAGCAGTGAGCTGCCATGCTACAGCGGCGCTCGGGGAGCAGTGAGGGGTTAGGTGCCTTGCTCAAGGGCACTTCAGCCGCTTTCTACCGGTCGGGGGTTCGAACCGGCAACCCTCCGGTCACAAGCCCAAAGCGCTAACCAGTAGGCCACGGCTGCCCCTTCTTGTAGCTTCCTGTAGCTTCCTGTAGCTTCTTGTAGCTTCCTGTAGATTCCTGTAGATTCTTGTAGCTTCCTGCAGCTTCCTGTAGCTTCTTGTAGCTTCCTGCAGCTTCCTGTAGCTTCTTGTAGCTTCTTGTAGCTTCCTGCAGCTTCCTGTAGATTCTTGTAGCTTCCTGTAGCTTCCTGCAGCTTCATGTAGCTTCCTCTAACTTCCTGTAGCTTCCTGCAGCTTCCTGTAGCTTCTTGTAGCTTCCTGCAGCTTCCTGCAGCTTCCTGTAGCTTCCTGCAGCTTCCTGCAGCTTCATGTAGCTTCTTGTAGCTTCCTGCAGCTTCCTGTAGCTTCTTGTAGCTTCTTGTAGCTTCCTGCAGCTTCCTGTAGCTTCTTGTAGCTTCTTGTAGCTTCCTGTAGCTTCTTGTAGCTTCTTGTAGCTTCCTGCAGCTTCCTGTAGATTCTTGTAGCTTCCTGTAGCTTCCTGCAGCTTCATGTAGCTTCTTGTAGCTTCCTGCAGCTTCCTGTAGCTTCTTGTAGCTTCTTGTAGCTTCCTGCAGCTTCCTGTAGCTTCTTGTAGCTTCTTGTAGCTTCCTGCAGCTTCCTGTAGATTCTTGTAGCTTCCTGCAGCTTCCTGTAGCTTACTGCAGCTTCCTTCAGCTTCTTGTAGCTTCCTGTAGCTTCCTGCAGCTTCCTGTAGCTTACTGCAGCTTCCTTCAGCTTCTTGTAGCTTCCTGTAGCTTTCTGCAGCTTCCTGTAGCTTCTTGTAGCTTCCTCTAGCTTCTTGTAGCTTCCTCTAGCTTCTTGTAGCTTCCTCTAGCTTCCTCTAGCTTCTTGTAGCTTCCTCTAACTTCCTGTAGCTTCCTGCAGCTTCCTGTAGCTTCTTGTAGCTTCCTCTAGCTTCTTGTAGCTTCCTCTAGCTTCCTCTAGCTTCTTGTAGCTTCCTCTAACTTCCTGTAGCTTCCTGCAGCTTCCTTTAGCTTCTCGTAGCTTCCTGCAGCTTCCTGCAGCTTCCTGTAGCTTCCTGCAGCTTCGTGCTATGTGCTCCATGTCTCCTGAGGACAGACCCTCGATGCAGAGTGTGTCTTCGGGGATGAGCTGCTGCAGATCCTGTCCTGTCATGCAGAGAGTGGGTGTGTGGTTAACTCAACATTATTACAGATCTGTGAGACATTCCTCCAGAGTCTCAGGTTTCACTCTACTTTTCTGTTTCAGATGTCCTCCAGCAGTTTGTCTCAAATTATTAAAAATAAAGAGTTTAAAGTCTCTGTCTCTGAGACATTCAGTGGCTTCATGTTGTGGATGGAGGCAGGTCTGTAGACGTCCAGAGACACACCCAGGACATCTGAACGTCTTTTAACAGGACGACTGACTGGGTCTAAAGATCATCACATCTCCATCTTTGTCTGACTCCTCCTAACTCCCAGATAGGAGCTGAGGCTAACGACAGCTAGCTACCTGCCTGTCAATAAAAGAGGCCACGCCCCTTAGATCTCCAGAACTTTTACCTATTACCTAGGTGTGATTTAATGAGTTCTAGAAACATTCACCATGAACCAGAACATGCTGATTGAAGGGTCTGTGGTGGTGGCACCTCTAGAGGTCGTTAGAGGAACTGCAGCCCCGGTAGCTAACAGTTGCCATCTGTCTTGATGCTAAGCTAGGCTAAAGCTCTTATAAAACACATTCAGCTTCTCTCTTGTTGTTGCTTGAGTTTATTTATGTCTGAACAGGAAGACTTCTTCCAGACTCAACTGTTGTTCTTGTTCTCCTCTTGATGACAGTTTACAGAGTTTACTTCCTGGTGTTAGTCTGAGTGAAACCAGAGGAAGCTCCATTCCCGTCATCCGTGTCTCTGATTAGTTCTATTTCTTCTTCTCCTACGTTTTAACGTCATCAGACAAAATGTTGTGTTGTTCATCCTCTGAGGAACATGAACCGTCTGGACCTTTCAGCATGACTCCACCATGACTCCACCATGACTCCACCATGACTCCACCACATCTCCACCATGACTAAACCATGACTAAACCACATCTCCACCACATCTCCACCATGACTCCACCATGACTCCACCATGACTCCACCACATCTCCACCATGACTCCAGCATAACTCCACCATGACTCCACCATGACTCCACCACGACTCCACCATGACTCCACCATGACTAAACCACATCTCCACCATGACTCCACCATGACTCCACCACATCTCCACCATGAATCCA
>NC_140339.1:425000-442500 GCF_963514085.1 Chelon labrosus | reverse complement strand
AGTCTGGTGGTTCAGGTTTCAGGGACTTGTCCTGTGAATATCCAGGAATGAAGAGGACGTCTCTGCATGTGGACAGTGTCTCTGTCTCATCTGATCCAGACTGAAGACGAGATGAACCCAGTTCAGTTCTGGTTCAGGTCAGACCGACGGTTTACAAGCAGGAAGTCATCAGCCGGACATGCAGCTCTCTGATTGGTCCGTCCTGGTCGATGTGTGACGACGTCTCCCAGGGAGTGTCCTCTGGGACAGACTGCAGCCGGTCGGACATCAATGCTGCTCATGAAATAAATTCATGAGCAGCACAAAGTGACGAAGACGTGACTTGGACAGGACCTGGGACTCGATTAGGACCTGGTTTGTGTTGACTTGGACATCTTGGTCACGACTAGTTGGTTTAACTCTGCCGTGCTGGTCAGGACATGGACCTGGTTCATTGGAACAGGGACTCCATTAGGACCTGGTGGACCTCACCTTGTCCAAGTCACACCCAACGAGTCTGAGTCCTAATCCGTCTCGATTAGACTAGATTAGGACTCGTTTGTGCTGTAAACCAGTTTCCTTATCAACCAATCAGTGACGAGCGTGGTGGACTTCCCATCATGCACCTCTCTCATGGTGAGTTGTGAAATAATTTGGTGCCAAATGAATAAAAACTGAATGAACTAAAAGACGAACAGCTCAGACTCTCGTTTTAATTTCACTGTCTTGAGCTGTGATTGGTTGGAGAGACGACGGGACGTCACAGGAACTTCCTGTTTCTACAGTAACCGTTTGTTTGTTGTTTTGTTTTTCCAACTAAAGAAACAGGAAGTGTGGCTCTGAATCAGCTGGGTCTCATTCTTCACTGTTAGATCGGAGACATGTGAACCGTCCGTGGACTCTGAGGACAAACAGAAGCTAACGTCCCTCAGACCACAGACCAAAGACAAGCTTGTTCTCTCCCTCCCTCCTCCTCCCTCCCTCCTCCTCCCCCTCTTCATGGGAACTCAGAGTTTGGTTTTGCAAACAAACTGCTTACTCATGACGGATCTACCGCAGTGACCTGTCAGCCCCGCTGCATGCTGGGATGCCTCGAAGACGCTGGCCTGAGTTACAGTCAGCTTCCTCATTTGATCAGAGAAAAGCTGCTGGGTCATTTAACTTTCTGTTCAGCAGCAGAGACGCTGGTGAGGAGGAGAGGCGCCGCCAGGTGAGGGGGCGGAGCTTGACCTGCAGCAGTCGCTAATTCTCCTAAGCTGCTTTTCTTTATGTCTTTATATTAAATGTCCCATGACACCTGAACGCCACATCCTGAAGACGCAGACGGGTCACTTCTTGGAAATCAGTTTAACAAATCATCATCATCATCATCATCATCATCATCATCATCATCATCATCATCACTCCTTCACGGCTCTGTCAGCTGACTGAGGCGTTCTAACCGTTGATCTCAGTCAGGACTCGTTGCTCATGACTTGAGTCTTGACTTGTGAATAAAGACTTGTTTGTGTTGACTTGGTGGACCCAATCAGGGACGAGTCTCTCCTGGACTTCCTGGTTCCTGGTAGGTTCCAGTTCCTGCGTCTCTCAGAGTGAAGCAGAAACCTCTGTAATGGCAGAGGAGCGTTGAAGGGGAGTGGAAACCTGGCAGAGCCTGGAGCAGGACCCTGAAGGTATCGCGAGGCGTTCAGGGTAACGCTGCGATGGTATCAGTGAACTCGGTCTCTGGTGGATCGGCGGCTCCGGCTGTTCTTCCCACACTCTCTGTTCTTCGCTGGAGGACTGGGGGTGATTTCCCTCCCGGCCTCCAGCCAGAGGCCTCGCAGGAGCACAAATGAGCCGTGGAGCCGAGCGAGAGCCAGGCGCTGGTCACAACGCTGTGAATTATTAACGCCCAGTACGAGTGTACAGGAACAGTCGCTGCAGCAGTTATCAGATTCAGGTCGGAGCTGGAGCTGCACTCAAATACTAAACATCTATTCACCCGTTCAGCTCTCAGTTTGTTCTGGAAAACCTCCAAACACGTTGTGAGCACAGCAACTCTAGGCTGTTTATTTAGTCTGAGGCCTGGAGGAGCCCAGGAACGTGAAGGAAAACAGCAGTTAGCATCAGAAATGTTTGTTGGTTCTCAGATATCTGAGGTGGAATCACGTTTTTATTTGAATCTTTATTAATGAGACATGCATTCAACACCTAACACCGTCACAGTCACTGGACTTTATGAAGAAACTTTACTCAGAACTTTGGCAACAGATAACATGTTAATGCTAACGGCTAAAGCTAACTGGACGACACGATCCCCAGGTGTTTCTCTCCAGGTGAGAACACCTACATCCTCTCCTGTCCTGTGATACGTACACCTTCATGTTTTATACGACAGGTCACAGCAGCTCAGACTTTATCATCATCGCTTCAAGAACAAAGTTCACAAGTTGGACTCTGAAGTCCAGACTCTGGAGGACGGTCCCTCTGTGACTGAAATGCATTCTGGGATACCTGGCTGTGCCGAGTCCATACAGGTTACCTCCTGATGATGAAAGGGGCGGGGCCAGAACACGTCCAGGTCTTTGGACTGAACCTGGACTGAGACAGACGAGGTGAACAAGACCAGACGAGAACCCCCTGATCTGTTCAGGTCAGATGTTCACAGCGGGTGTAGAAACAGGAAGTGTGACATGTGATCTGTGGGCGGAGCTCCTGTTTTAGTGATTAGATGATTAGAACTTGGTGACATTGACTCAGAGTCTTGTCTTGTGACTAGAGTTAGGACTTGTAGGACTCCTTTGTGTTGACTGGGACTAGATAAAGACCTGCTGGTCTGAACCTTCCTTGGGAATTATTGGTGGTAACTTGGGACTTGATAAGAACTTGTTGGTGTTGACTTGGACTCATAGCTAGCTGGAGCTGACCTGGTCCTCACCAGGTCTCGCCACCTGTTTGTCAAAGAACTGATGCTCTGGTGGATCCAGACTCTGCCATGAGTCAGAGAATGAACCACACATAGACAGAAGCTTCCTGTTTACCCACAATGCTTTGCTCTGTGTGCGAGTCCAACAACGTTTAATTTCTAACAACGGAATCAAAGGCGTCTGTAATTAGGCTGTCAAGGCGGAGAGGAAGGCATGGCCATGGACACGCTGGACAAATCTGACTCCGAGTCTGAACCGAGGCCCAGAAACACGTCAGCCTCTGGATCGTAAACCGCCTCCAACACACGAATCATCTCCTGAACTAACTCTGACCAATGAAGAGTCACCAGGAAGCAGCTGTAGGATGAAATCACAGTTTGTTGAAAAGACAGAAAATAATTCTGAACAACATCCATCTGTCACTGATGATTTCCTGATTTGAGTCAATATCAGTTCATTTACAAATTATCTTCAATCTAACGTCCTCGTTGGTTCCGGAGGTCTGTGGTGTCTCCTCCATCTTCTCATCGTTCATGTCTCTTCGTTCTGCTCTCAGAGCTGGAGCTTCTGTCCTGATCTGATCTGAGATTTATCACCAGAGGACGAAGGAGACGGATTTAAAAGATGAATCAGAGGATTTTATGAATCGATGTTGGATCTTTTCAACTCAAGATCAGATTTGAACCTCTAGTTCTCAGTCATCCAGGTCAAAACTGAAACGAGGACGACTCAGAGACACGTCCAGTTGTTTCACCTTTGGTTTTATTGGATCTTCTGTTTTGTTTTTCATTTCATCTGAATGAAAGAATCTTTTTTATTCTGCACTAATAAAATGTTGAGTTCATCCAGAATCAGCTGACCGTGAGAACAGCTCCAGACCAGAAGAAGGAGGACGTTCAGGGTTACTAGAGTTCACACTCCTCTAAATAATTCACTGTGGTGTTAGCTGTTGGTGAGCTGACCAACATGAAGAATCTCTGGAACAGACGACTGAAGTCAGACCAGAGAGGACGAGGACAGAAGACACTGGGACATATCTGTTAGATCACTGGTCCGTTCTGAGGCTCAGAGGACAAACTGTCGGACCGAAGAGCTGCTCGGTCGACTCAGGACTCGATGAAAAGAGGCGGTTAATGTTTGACTGAGGCCAAACAGAGCAGCTAGATAGACACACTCTCCACACAACGAGTCAATGAGACGACAAACAGTCTGAAAATAAGCTCAAACTAAACCTGGACCTTTACACCGACCCATGATCCTGGAGTCCATTCACCATCACTTCTTAGTTAATGCACTACTTTCAGGTTATTATCTTTATTGAAGTCGTTGGTGAAGGATGCTTCTCCCTCTGAGCTACGAGTCCATCCGTCTCCTGCACTGACAGTAAAAAGAAAAGCATGACATGAAACCTAAATACATAAAAGTGGATTTATTTGGGGTTTCTCTTCAGACTAAAGACCTGGCTGCTTCTCTGCGTAGCGTCCCGTAGCCAGCTCCCTCCGTCCTGAACGCAGGAACGACAGAGATTTGTCAGCAGTAAATCTGAGATGAGAATCACTCGCTGGACCGTGTGAGAGGATTATTAACGCTGAAGTCAGGCCAGCGAGGACACGGAGATGCAGCCAGCGCAGGGTTGGACATAATAAAATGGAAATAAAACAGAAAAGAGGGAAAGAAAGCGGAGGACGAGTTCCAGCCGCTAACACGCTAATGTCTTCCATCCACAGGAAGAGTCTGCAGCCAGCAGCAGAGACAGATCCTCGGCCTCGGCCAAGCGGCTAATAAAAGGCCGGTGTGTCTTCAAGGAGACGCCTCCAGAAAGAAGGACGATCGCTGACGCTGATGAAGACGTCCAGCTCAAACAGCACTCTGACTGCCACAATTAGAATAATAGAAGAAGAAACAGGAAGTAAGGAGGTTTGTCAAGAAGGTTTATGCTTCTACGTCAGAGAATAGAGCTCACAGCGAGTTGATTGGTCAGAAATAATCTGAAGAACACAGAGAAATACTAGATGATTAGCTTTAGCTTTAGCTTTAGCAGCGTGATGTCGACGCTAACAAAGGACACGTCTGTCTATTTACAGATTCTCATTTTATCTTTAGCACTTGTAGCTTAGCGTTAGCTCCTATGTCATGACTCCTGGATCCTGGAAACAGAGTTTGTTAGCTAACATAAGTATCTTTCAGTCAGTTGGTGGGTGGATTATTTCAACTCCTTCCTCTTGGCCCATGAGGGGTCAGTCCTCCAGGTCCCTCCGGTGTTTGTCCCAGAGGACGTCCTCAAATCATTTTCTTTTGTAGCATGTAGAGAGAAATGTATGTCTGGAGTTAGCTTAGCTTCAGCTTCTAGATGTTGACTTGTCCATTAGCTTTTGTGTTTTCTGTGCTAAGCTAGGCTAACACTGGTCTCAGTTTGACCTTGTTCAGGACACGTCCCCCTCCCTCTGCAGCAGGGATCCACCCTGTCAACATTCCTGCAGGTTGTGATGATGCGTTCACATGTTTCATGTTGAATCAGTCGTATTTCAGTCAGTCAGCGGCGCTGTCGGGAACATGTGGAAGTCATCAGACTCTCTGCCAGCTCCATGTTTCTATCGACCTGGTCCTTTTCCTGCTGGCTTCTCTCATTTTCTTCTCCTCAGGTTGTTTTTTTGTTTTTCCAGTTCCCAGCTGAGCAGAAACAAGCTGCCGAGTCCGTTCCACCTGGTTCTAATAAAACTGGTTTCAGGGATCAACTCTCATTCATTGTGTTTACTTGTTCAGCGTTAGCAGCAGCTGAAACACTCCTAAGTGCATAATGGAGCCGCTTTAGTTCCCAGCTTTCATCAGGTATGTGCAGCGTTTAAAGCTGCTCGTTCAGGTTAATCAACACTGAGCCGGGTTCCCTGGTTTTAAATAATCAGGTTCATCAGGACCCTCCAGCACCAAACCAGTCTCTGTGAACCAGAACCAGAGCAGCTCCGTCTGGATTTAATCTCATTACCTGGGTAGTCCTCCATCCAATCACAGATGACGTCTATGACTACCGCTACTCTTCTGTCAATCACATTAAGCCCCGCCCACATGATCTGATTGGTCCAGCAGATCTTTGCTGGAGCAGAATCAGTTCCCAACAGAGAGACTCCAGATAAAGTTTGTAGTTGAGGGAGAAGTTGGTCTGACCTCCTGCAGCTTCACCACGTTACCGTGACGATAAATAAACCTCGTCTGGTCGACTGATCAGTTCATTAATTAGTCCTGTAATGATGTCTGCAGGTGGATGCAGTTCAAGGTGTGTTCATTACCATATTTGGAGCTGGAGGCGGGGCTTAGACTCTAATCACATGTTCTCTGTAGCTGCATGACTCTGAGTGTAAAGACAGGGTTAATGCATCACTGTGTTATTAGCATCGTTAGCGTTAGCTCGGTAGATCCAGTCCACACAAATAAACACAGAATGAACTCCAGCAGATACAGAAACATCCGGTCACATGATTCAGGTCAGAGCCAATAATCTGACGTCATACTCAGTTAATCTACAGATTAACGGCTTTAATATTATTTAATCATTTATTCTCCTGGACACGTTTCTGTTCTTGTTTCCTTCCATCATCGTCCTCGTGTGTTTTTGTCCTAATCAGATGATCAGTGATGTTCTCTTCCTCTTTGACTTCACATTCTCTTTTCATTTTTTTCAGATCAGATATTTTGGTGAGTCAGCTGTTCAGACCTTGATGAACTGATTATTATTGATGGATTATTGGGAATTAAAGGTGATAACAAAGAGGGTCATTAGACCAGGGTCATTAGACCAGGGTCATTAGACCAGAGTCATTAGAAGTAGATGAACATGGTCTCCATGGGGTCTGGTCTCTATGGGATCTGGTCTCTACAGGGTCTGGTCTCTACGGGGTCTGGTCTCTATGGTCTCTACGGGGTCTGGTCTCCATAGGGTCTGGTCTCTACGGGGTCTTGTCTCTACGGGGTCTGGTCTCTACGGGGTCTGGTCTCTAGGGGGTCGTGGTCCTGACGTTAACGAGAGTCTGGTCTGTCTCTGCAGTGACCAGATCGTTTTTAATAAACCGCGGCTTCACACGTGAGGACAAACTAGAACCGTCTTCAGCTGAATCGTCTCTCGTCAGCTCATCGTGTCTTTTCTGTTTTGAGGGACATGTTTTATTTTCTGTGATAGCGCCCCCTCTGGGCTGGAGCAGACCTGGAGCGCAGGGAGGTGCAATGAATCCAGAAAGCAGCAGAGTTGGATAAAAGAGTTCTTTTTATTATACTACTTCAGATTTTTGGTATCATATATATTTATTCATATATATTTATATATACGTGTATTTTACAGTTGAGACGTACGTTTCAATCACACATGGTTTAATATCAGCTGGTAAAAAACAACAACAACAAAGTGCTTCCTCCTTCCTCGCTGACTCACGTCTCTAAAATGTGTCTCAAGCCATCAGCCGGAGGTCAGAGGTCATCTCAGAGGATCAGAAGGCACTGTGAGCGGCGAAGAGGAAGAGACACGTTGCATAGGAACCCTGTTCACATTTATCTTTTTATTCTGATCAGTACCCATCATGTGTTCTACTAATAGTGCATAAAGAGCTGCTGCAGAGACGCGGCGCTGCAGACGGAGCCGAGCTCTCTGCAGCAGGTTCCACAGGTTCAACTCCAGCCTCTGAGTCTTTACTTTGGGTTTTACTTTGGCATGAAGTCAGCCGGTGTCTCCACCAGAAGCTTTTCTACTTTTAATTTATGATTTAAAACAAGTGGAGACACGCGGTTTCCAGCCGACTGCATCAACTAATTAAATGTTAAATGTTGTTTTGTTTTGTTTTTTCTGTCGGGGATGGAGGTGAGTTTCTACAGAGCTGCTCACAGGACAAACACATGCAGTACCATCACGTCTGCAGGAAACAGTTCAGCGTGGAAGCAGTTTACACATCTCACAGAACGAGTTCATCAGGAGGCGTAACTTGTACAAAAAAACACAACAAAAAGAATGAAGGAAACAGGAGCACAGCAGGCTGATCCTCGCCGCCGTGCCTTCCTTAGCTGCACTGATGTGAGCTGAGTGCTGGGACACTCAGTCTGTTCCAGAATAAGGCACCAAGACGACCAGTCTCTGTGAGAGATCTGCAGGGGAACGAGCTTATCGGCTTTTGCACAAAGTGTAAAAAGGCACATGAACACATGAAAACTACTGAGTCACTGAGTCCTGGAGGTTCAGTCAGAGATGAATTCACCTGCTTCCAGTCATCAACCAGTACCTGGTTCTTCAGTTCAGCAGAAAAGTCCTGAAACAATAAAAACCCAAAGTGGCTTCAAGTTTATTTTCTAACAAATAAAAAGTTTTCTGCACTTTGGTCAAAGTTTGAAAGAAGTTTTTAGAGAGTGAGAGTTTGAAGCCAGGTGTTTTTGCAGTGACCCGCTCAGCTGCCTCAGTCCGGTGAATAAATCCAGCATGTCCATGTCCCGGTCCCGGTCCGGTCCGGTCCGGTCCGGATCAGTAGTCTCTCAGCTGCCCATGGGTTTGAACGATCCGTCCGGCAGCTGTCTGAAGATGCCCCGTAACGTGTCCAGCTCTCGGGTCAGGTGCTCCACCCTCCTCCGCAGCCTCTCGTTGTCGGTGGTCAGCTCCACCACCTTCTGCTGCGTCTCCATGTTGCGCATCTTGGCCTTGTCCCTGCTCTTGCGCACGGCCACATTGTTGCGCTCGCGTCTCAGCCGGTACTCCGGGCTGCTCTTGTCGACGTGCTTCTTGGATTTCCCTCCTCCTCCGCCCCGCTGCTGCTCCAGCAGCTTCAGGCCGCCCTGCTGCGGGTGCTGGTGCGGGTGTTGGTGGTGGTGCTGGTGCGGGCTGGGCACCGGAGTCGGCGGAGGGGTCGGGTGTCCCGGCTGGAGGTGCATGGTGGTCTGCGCGCAGTGCGCAATCTGGTACTGGAGGTGCGGCATCTGCTGCTGCTGCTGCTGCTGCTGCTGCTGGGAATGCTGGGAATGCTGGGAGTACTGCTGGGAATGCGGGTGCGGGTGGTGGTAGGTGGGGGGCATGCCCGCGCTCAGGTCCTCCTCGTCCCGGGGCTCCTGCTTGATGGCCACCGGTCGGATGCGCGGCGGGTTGTGCTCGTAGAGCGGCTCCAGTTTGGACTCCATGTAGTTGGACATGTAGAGCTGCTGGGGCCCGGGGCCGCACGGAACCGACTCGTACTCCCCGTTCATCATCTTGAGCTTGTCCTGCCGGGAGCTGTGGTGGAACAGGTCGGCCAGGAAGTCGTCGTTAAAAGCCGACGGGTCGATGTAGGCGCTCAGGTCGATGGAGGTCTCGCTGTCTCCGATCTCTCCGCCGAGGTCAGCCGGGTCTCTGTAGCCGGAGGAGGGCTGCTGCTGCTGGCCGTGGTTCAGGCTGCTCATCAGGGGCCGGGGCGCGACCTCGTACAAGTTAGACAGCTCCATGGAGAATCTAAACCCGGGCAGACATGGCGAGGAGCTCCGGGAATCCAGTTTGCGCAGAGTCGGGTCCTCAGGTGAGAGCGAGCTCAGACGGCTGCAGACATGCGCTGAGCGGCGGAGAGAAGCGGCTGCAGAGCTCAGGCTGCTGGGCTGGTTCCTCCTGGTTCCTCCTGGTTCCCCCTGGTTCCTCCTGGTTCCTCCTGCTCAGTGACCTCCGAGCTGTCAAAGTGCTGTTATATAGGAGGAGAGGAGGGAGTGGGCGGGAACACACACACGCACACACACACACACACACACACACACACACACACACTGTTTAACTATCTCTGCACAGAAACGTTTTGGAGATAAACTCCGTCTAGAAATCATTTATCACGAGTGAAGCTGAGGAACTGTCACTGCACCAAACTAAGCTCCAGAATGTCTTTAAACGGACAAATGGAAACTAAATAATTCTGTTGTGCAAATTAAACTGAATATAAATATATAAATATATAAATATATAAATATATAAATATTCGCCTTTTATTTGCAGTTAATTCGACATGAGTGCAGTCTGGTCTCATGTGTTACTAATCCTGCAGAACAGAGACTGATTCAGTTTGTTCTTAAAGCTGCTGATTCTCCTATGGACCTCTGAACGTGCTGCTACAGTCTCTATTCATTCACTGCATTGATCCCAACAGGAAGAAGATTCATTTAAATGTGATTTAATGTCATTTGACTGAATTCTAACTGCTGTAAATATGACTCAGTCCGCGGTTCGTTGGTTTTAGAGCTGGGGGAGGACCTGGGGGAGGACCTGGGGGAGGACCTGGGGGAGGACAGGTGAGTGAGAGGCGGCCTGCAGCGCCCTCTGTCGGCGGTAAACCAGACACACGCTGCAGCTGGAAGTCATTATTAGCTGCTTGTTTATTTACTGGCTGCTTTTATTACAGGCTTTAACTGAACTGAGGAGGAGGAGGTGACTGAGGAGGTGACTGAGGAGGTGACTGACTGAGGAGGAGGTGACTGACTGAGGAGGTGACTGAGGAGGAGGTGACTGACTGAGGAGGTGACTGAGGAGGAGGTGACTGAGGAGGAGGAGGTGACTGAGGAGGAGGAGGTGACTGACTGAGGAGGTGACTGACTGAGGAGGAGGTGACTGAGGAGGAGGTGACTGAGGAGGAGGTGACTGACTGAGGAGGAGGTGACTGACTGAGGAGGTGGTGACTGACTGAGGAGGAGACTGACTGAGGAGGTGACTGAGGAGGAGGTGACTGACTGAGGAGGAGGTGACTGAGGAGGAGGAGGTGACTGACTGAGGAGGTGACTGAGGAGGAGGTGACTGACTGACTGAGGAGGTGACTGACTGAGGAGGTGACTGAGGAGGAGGTGACTGACTGACTGAGGAGGTGACTGACTGAGGAGGTGACTGAGGAGGAGGTGACTGAGGAGGTGACTGACTGAGGAGGAGGTGACTGAGGAGGAGACTGACTGAGGAGGAGACTGACTGAGGAGGAGGTGACTGAGGAGGTGACTGAGGAGGAGACTGACTGAGGAGGAGGTGACTGAGGAGGTGACTGACTGAGGAGGAGACTGACTGACTGAGGAGGAGGTGACTGAGGAGGTGACTGACTGAGGAGGTGACTGAGGAGGAGGTGACTGAGGAGACTGACTGAGGAGGAGGTGACTGAGGAGGTGACTGACTGAGGAGGTGACTGAGGAGGAGGTGACTGAGAAGGTGACTGAGGAGGAGGTGACTGACTGAGGAGGTGACTGAGGAGGATAAACCACTGAGGAGGTGACTGACTGAGGAGGTGACTGAGGAGGATAAACCACTGAGGAGGTGACTGAGGAGGTGACTGCGGAGGATAAACCACTGAGGAGGTGACTGAGGAGGTGACTGAGGAGGTGACTGACTGAGGAGGAGGTGACTGACTGAGGAGGTGACTGAGGAGGTGAATGAGGAGGAGACTGACTGAGGAGGTGACTGAGGAGGAGGTGACTGACTGAGGAGGTGACTGAGGAGGAGGTGACTGACTGAGGAGGTGACTGAGGAGGTGACTGACTGAGGAGGTGACTGAGGAGGAGGTGACTGACTGAGGAGGTGACTGAGGAGGAGACTGACTGAGGAGGAGGTGACTGAGGAGGTGACTGAGGAGGAGGTGACTGAGGAGGTGGTGACTGACTGAGGAGGTGACTGAGGAGGAGACTGACTGAGGAGGAGATGACTGACTGAGGAGGTGACTGACTGAAGAGGTGACTGAGGAGGTGACTGACTGAGGAGGAGATGACTGACTGAGGAGGAGGTGACTGACTGAGGAGGAGGTGACTGAGGAGGAGGTGACTGACTGAGGAGGAGGTGACTGAGGAGGTGGTGACTGACTGAGGAGGAGACTGAGGAGGAGGTGACTGAGGAGGTGGTGACTGACTGAGGAGGTGACTGAGGAGGAGACTGACTGAGGAAGAGATGACTGACTGAGGAGGAGGTGACTGACTGAGGAGGTGACTGCGGAGGAGGTGACTGACTGAGGAGGTGACTGAGGAGGAGGTGACTGACTGAGGAGGAGATGACTGACTGAGGAGGAGGTGACTGACTGAGGAGGTGACTGACTGAGGAGGAGGTGACTGAGGAGGAGGTGACTGACTGAGGAGGAGACTGACTGAGGAGGAGGTGACTGACTGAGGAGGTGACTGAGGAGGAGGTGACTGACTGAGGAGGAGACTGACTGAGGAGGAGGTGACTGACTGAGGAGGTGACTGAGGAGGAGGTGACTGACTGAGGAGGAGACTGACTGAGGAGGAGGTGACTGACTGAGGAGGTGACTGAGGAGGAGGTGACTGACTGAGGAGGTGACTGAGGAGGAGGTGACTGAGGAGGAGGAGGTGACTGAGGAGGAGGAGGTGACTGACTGAGGAGGTGACTGAGGAGGTGACTGAGGAGGTGACTGACTGAGGAGGAGGTGACTGACTGAGGAGGTGACTGAGGAGGAGGTGACTGACTGAGGAGGTGACTGAGGAGGAGGTGACTGAGGAGGAGGAGGTGACTGACTGAGGAGGTGACTGACTGAGGAGGAGGTGACTGAGGAGGAGGTGACTGAGGAGGAGGTGACTGACTGAGGAGGTGGTGACTGACTGAGGAGGAGACTGACTGAGGAGGTGACTGAGGAGGAGGTGACTGACTGAGGAGGAGGTGACTGAGGAGGAGGAGGTGACTGACTGAGGAGGTGACTGAGGAGGAGGTGACTGACTGACTGAGGAGGTGACTGACTGAGGAGGTGACTGAGGAGGAGGTGACTGACTGACTGAGGAGGTGACTGACTGAGGAGGTGACTGAGGAGGAGGTGACTGAGGAGGTGACTGACTGAGGAGGAGGTGACTGAGGAGGAGACTGACTGAGGAGGAGACTGACTGAGGAGGAGGTGACTGAGGAGGTGACTGAGGAGGAGACTGACTGAGGAGGAGGTGACTGAGGAGGTGACTGACTGAGGAGGAGACTGACTGACTGAGGAGGAGGTGACTGAGGAGGTGACTGACTGAGGAGGTGACTGAGGAGGAGGTGACTGAGGAGACTGACTGAGGAGGAGGTGACTGAGGAGGTGACTGACTGAGGAGGTGACTGAGGAGGAGGTGACTGAGAAGGTGACTGAGGAGGAGGTGACTGACTGAGGAGGTGACTGAGGAGGATAAACCACTGAGGAGGTGACTGACTGAGGAGGTGACTGAGGAGGATAAACCACTGAGGAGGTGACTGAGGAGGTGACTGCGGAGGATAAACCACTGAGGAGGTGACTGAGGAGGTGACTGAGGAGGTGACTGACTGAGGAGGAGGTGACTGACTGAGGAGGTGACTGAGGAGGTGAATGAGGAGGAGACTGACTGAGGAGGTGACTGAGGAGGAGGTGACTGACTGAGGAGGTGACTGAGGAGGAGGTGACTGACTGAGGAGGTGACTGAGGAGGTGACTGAGGAGGTGACTGACTGAGGAGGTGACTGAGGAGGAGGTGACTGACTGAGGAGGTGACTGAGGAGGAGACTGACTGAGGAGGAGGTGACTGAGGAGGTGACTGAGGAGGAGGTGACTGAGGAGGTGGTGACTGACTGAGGAGGTGACTGAGGAGGAGACTGACTGAGGAGGAGATGACTGACTGAGGAGGTGACTGACTGAAGAGGTGACTGAGGAGGTGACTGACTGAGGAGGAGATGACTGACTGAGGAGGAGGTGACTGACTGAGGAGGAGGTGACTGAGGAGGAGGTGACTGACTGAGGAGGAGGTGACTGAGGAGGTGGTGACTGACTGAGGAGGAGACTGAGGAGGAGGTGACTGAGGAGGTGGTGACTGACTGAGGAGGTGACTGAGGAGGAGACTGACTGAGGAAGAGATGACTGACTGAGGAGGAGGTGACTGACTGAGGAGGTGACTGCGGAGGAGGTGACTGACTGAGGAGGTGACTGAGGAGGAGGTGACTGACTGAGGAGGAGATGACTGACTGAGGAGGAGGTGACTGACTGAGGAGGTGACTGACTGAGGAGGAGGTGACTGAGGAGGAGGTGACTGACTGAGGAGGAGACTCACTGAGGAGGAGGTGACTGACTGAGGAGGTGACTGAGGAGGAGGTGACTGACTGAGGAGGACAGGTGTCTCCTGTCTCTGTGAGGACAGGTGTCTCTGTGAGGACAGGTGTCTCCTGTCTCTGTATCAGCCTCTATAGCCGCTGACTCCCTGTAAACGTTCAGAGACTCCCTGAGTATTTCAGGGTTTCCTTAGGTTATTATTAATCTGATTATTAATCTGGTTATTAATCTGATTATTAATCTGATTATTAATAATACAATTGTTAATAACCAGATTAATAACCACATAATTATTAATCTGGTTATTAATATGGTTATTAATCTGATTATTAGTCAGATTATTAATCTGACTATTAATCTGGTTATTAATCTGACTATTAATCTGGTTATTAATCTGACTATTAATCTGACTATTAATCTGGTTATTAATCTGACTATTAATCTGACTATTAATCTGGTTATTAATCTGACTATTAATCTGACTAATAATCTGACTAATAATCGGACTATTAATCTGACCTGGTCACAGTGACGGAGCTGAACAGCAGATGAAGTCATACACGTTGAACTCGCTTCACATTACATAAACAAAACGACAGGAAATCACCGCCTTCTATTGGTCGAAGCAACTGTCAATCACAGAGAGCATTGCATCACTCTGCCACACACTTATCTGTGATTGGCCGAAAGCCCCCTACGCTGCCGCCCACTCGCCGGTGATTGGCTGATCCGGGACATTGCCGTACATGGTAAAAGATATTTCGCAATCGGCTGCTGTCCATGTTCCAAACAAAAACACTCCGAGCTCACGGCGACGGAATTAAACTCCAACTTTCTACGTTAACTTTTGTGACTTTGACGGATGGTTGAGCCCACCACCGCCCCGTGAAGGTAAACTCTGCTTTTAACTCTCAGCAGCTCCGAAAGAGACAGAGCTAGCGGTGAGCTTAGGGCTAGTTAGCACCATGAGCTAACAGGCTAGCTGGCTGAGAGCCCGGCTCATCGGGCTCAGAACGAGCTGTGAGGCGGAACTGGGTCGAGTTTAAACCAGAATAAACCGATATCTGTGTTTATACTCTGAGTCTAGTGTTTGATGAACACATTTAAATCATCTGAGAGACGCTTCGAGTCAACGAAAAGTTGTCAAAGTGCTCTGAAATTCAGAGAGGACGGGAGGGACGGGTTCGGCTAAGCTGGTTCTGCTGTGGGTTCTGCTGTGGGTCGGTTCTGTTGGTAGCAGAACAGAACCAGAGGCTGGTGTCGAGCCCCGCATGACTCCGGAGTTCCCCTCTGTCGGCACAAAGACAGCGGCTGACGATGATGCAACAGCAGGCAACAGCTCCGCTCGTTTCACCCGGAGCGAGTTTCACTGCGCACAGCTGACTGGCTGCATAGCAACCAGCCGACCAATCACAGCGACGCGGCTGATTGGCCCCACGGAATAACCAGCTGACCAATTAACGAGTCAGGTGTTAGAGGAGGAAGAGGAGGAAGAAGATGACAGGAGAGAGGGGATGGAAGAGAACAAGGGGGGGGGGGGAGATGAGGAGGAGGAGGAGGAGGAGGAGGAAGAGGGAGAAGATGACAGGAGAGAGGGGATGGAAGAGAACAAGGGGGGGGGGGGAGATGAGGAGGAGGAGGAGGAGGAGGAGGAAGAGGGAGAAGATGACAGGAGAGAGGGGATGGAAGAGAACAAGGGGGGGGGGGGGGGGGAGGGAGAGGGATGTTTGGTGATGAAGGTCTGATTGATGGGTTGAGGTCTTCAGTGTCTTCAGCTCCAGATTATATATATAATATAATATATAATCACTAAGTTGTTTAATGTAAAGAGTAAAATAGAAGTTATAAATATGTTATTGATCATCAACACTGACTCCAGATGTTTACATCAATCAGCTGATCAGAGACATTTTAAAGCAGCTGATTGTGGGTCAGAATGTTTATGATAACGTTTCAATGAACACAGTAACTTCTTCTGTTGTTTTAGCATTAGCCTTAGCAGCTAGCTTAGCATGGTGAAGACGTGGGTTTGACAACCTACTACACGCCAGTACAGTTAGCATACGTCTATGGGGAGTTACATTCAATAAATTAGCATGGCTAGCCAACATAGGATCCCAAAACAAAATACATTCATGACAACTTCCTGGTGTTGATGTGTTGGTTGTGATCAGCTGTTCAGGATGACAGGCAGAGAAGGAGCCACGCGCAGAGGAAATGTTAGCATAGATGTGTTAATGACTCACAGTGTGTTTGATAGAAGCTAACGTATCAGCTAACGCTAGCAGAGCTGTCAGTATCAGCTAACGCTAGCAGAGCTGTCCGTATCAGCTAACGCTAGCAGAGCTGTCCGTATCAGCTAACGCTAACAGAGCTGTCAGTATCAGTCAGTATCAGCTAACGCTAGCAGAGCTGTCAGTATCAGCTAACGCTAGCAGAGCTGTCCGTATCAGCTAACGCTAGCAGAGCTGTCCGTATCAGCTGATGCTAGCAGAGCTGTCAGTATCAGCTAACGCTAGCAGAGCTGTCCGTATCAGTTAACGCTAGCAGAGCTGTCCGTATCAGCTAACGCTAGCAGAGCTGTCCGTATCAGCTAACGCTAGCAGAGCTGTCAGTATCAGTCAGTATCAGCTAACGCTAGCAGAGCTGTCCGTATCAGTTAACGCTAGCAGAGCTGTCAGTATCAGCTAACGCTAGCAGAGCTGTCCGTATCAGTTAACGCTAGCAGAGCTGTCCGTATCAGCTAACGCTAGCAGAGCTGTCCGTATCAGTTAACGCTAGCAGAGCTGTCCGTATCAGCTAACGCTAGCAGAGCTGTCCGTATCAGCTGATGCTAGCAGAGCTGTCAGTATCAGCTAACGCTAGCAGAGCTGTCCGTATCAGCTAACGCTAGCAGAGCTGTCAGTATCAGTCAGTATCAGCTAACGCTAGCAGAGCTGTCCGTATCAGCTAACGCTAGCAGAGCTGTCAGTATCAGTCAGTATCAGCTAACGCTAGCAGAGCTGTCCGTATCAGTTAACGCTAGCAGAGCTGTCCGTATCAGTTAACGCTAGCAGAGCTGTCCGTATCAGCTAACGCTAGCAGAGCTATCCGTATCAGCTGATGCTAAAGGCGTGTCAGTGTTTACTGAGCGGCGTCAGAGACGGTCTTAGTGGTTTCAAATGTTGTTTAGTCTCAGTTTTACTGTGACAACATCACACACGTCAGGGTGGAGCTTCCTGTTCCTGTTGAGGTGGAGCCTCCGTCAGGTCATGATGATGATGATGATGATGATGTGGAGTCAGCCAGTGAGCATGTTGTAGACTTTAACGTGAGGTTTTAACGTCTGCGTCTCGTCCTTCAGGCCCCGTCTCTCTAGAAGACCGTCTCATCTCTTCACCTGAGGAAACTCTGGTCAGAGATCTCCACCTGCAGGCAGCACATCCAAATGAGCCGGCCGTCGCAGCCGAAACACACCACATCTGACCAGAACGGCGTGAGCGTCATCCAGAGCCAGGCCCACGCCGCCCCGTCCTCCTCGTCGCTGCCGGCGTCCTTGGCCGGACTGCAGCAGGTCCCCCAGCTCGTCCCCCAGCTCGTCCCCGCTAACCCTTCGACCGGAGGAGGCAAAGCTCTC